>NC_141153.1:27430288-27585961 GCF_053477565.2 Lygodium microphyllum | reverse complement strand
TCTCCCACGAATTTGATAAAATCAACCATAATCTTCAGCATCTTCATGGAATCCTTCAATAGAACAAAGAACATAAAAGAATACACCATTTTTGAATGAAAATCAATCACATAGTATTCATCTTCAATATCTTCATAGTTCTCTCTCTCAATCTCTCATATACAGTTACACTGTTTTGATAGAAATTGACTATCTCTGGCTCTCTCTCTCTCTCTCTCTCTCTCTCTCTCTCTCTCTCTCTCTCTCTCTCTCTCTCTCTCTCTCTCTCTCTCTCTCTCTCTCTCTCTCTCTCTATCAATAGTACATCATCTCCTCACTACAATACTCTCATAATAACTCTCAATAATCCTTCTTAGGTCGTGGATGCACCTCCCAAGAGGTATGTCTAATATGAAGAGTCACCAGAGCCACTACAGTGTCTCTTCACAGCTCACTACTGTCACTGTCACTCAGTCTTCTCTTCAGTCTTCAGTAGCTACTTTTTCCATTTGTTTTAGCTCTTTTGAACTTAGATTCATCCTTTCCAAAAGTTAGAAAACTTTCCCAAAGTCACACATACATTCTACAAAACACTTACAGAAGGCCTATAGAGCAATACAGTACAGTACCAGAACAGCTACAGAACAATTACAGAGCAAAGACAGAGGCTCTACAGAAGGTTTACAGAAGGTCATAAGAACCTCATAACTCATACTCAAACCATTCCAAACTATCAAAAACTATTCAATAGGCTTCCAAAAGATCTCAATCTTCATCAATCATCAATCCATGCTTCATACAGAAGCAAATCAGAACAAAACAGAAGCTATACAGAACCTCAACAAAACCTATTAGAACATCACAGAGCTTCATATCTCTACTGAAAATCATCATGAACTTCCAAAACATAATCAATATCATCCAAAAAACTCTCAAACACTTCCATTAACAACCATACATCACTCTAAATCCATCAAAAATCAATCATGCAGACCTCAAAAACAATAAAAATCAGTCAAAAATTCAGTCTTTTTCCACTCTCAACAAATTGTACCCCAAAATCTTGACCAACTAATCTCTTAAAATGCCCATTTGTCTAACTTTAATCCATTGGTGACAATTAGATTAAAATGTACTAGTTTGTGCTAATCCTTAAGGGAGGGAATATATTTGGGTAATGGTCGAGAGGTTGGAGGCCGTTGGAATCTCCACATAAGAGTGTAGAGATAGCATCCAAGTCAACTAGAAAGGTTTTCCAAGGCCATCTCGATACGAACTACCTCCTTTCTATTTCCTCGATGAGATATGCATTGCACACCATGGTTGATTGAACAACAAGTCATACTCTACTTCTTGCATGACAACAAAGTTAACCCTGAAATGTACCCTAGTGATCTTGACTTAGCAATCTCCTAAAACTCCCATTGGTCCAACTTTAACCCATGGGTGACCATCAAATTAAAATGTACCAGTTCAATTGTCAATAGATTTCCCCAAGCTTGGGATATGTCTTGATTAACTATTCTCACATCCACCCCAATGTCAATGATTCCCCATCAAATAGTATATCCAAGGGTCGCCATGGGAAGAATAGTGTGTTTCTCAGCTCCTTCCTACAACTTGTTAACCCCTAAAGCACTTAGGGCTGGAGATGCATTAAAGCTAGATTATGGAGTATGGTGAGATCTAGTAGAGTTCATTCCTTCTACCCAATATTTTAATCCTTACCAAATCAACAAGATACCATTGAGTAGAGTTCTGATTGGAATGGTAACTTTCGTAGATGCAAGAGCTACAAAAATGGTAACTTCAATAGTCTCATAGATATATTGTGTCATGATTGCATCGAGAACAAGAGAAGATTCTTGTTATATGTGTTGTGGCTCAATCGAGAGCTTGGTTGTGATTTCATCAATTTGTCATGGCTTTTCTTGTAGAGGTGCATGGGAGAGGCTTACAAGGCTCTAGATCTCATTGGCCTACCCTATCTACAACTTGTCTTGAGTCACCTTTACCCATTCATTGACATTGTCAATTACAGCTAGTTGCTAAACCGGGCCAGGATATGCCTTGTCCTTAGTAATGGTTTCCTTAACAATCGATGATACTATTGTAATACTCAGTGCTAGAAGCAATAGCCATTTGTGGAGATGATGTGAGTGCTTCACTCTCAAGTTTCATTTCATCTCTCTTTCTCCTTTTGTTGGCATTCTTTTGCCAATGACCAATCCATTCATCATCATGGAGCCTTCAATACTTTTACTTCCCTAACTTACTTTGTTGTGCTTGAGTGGTGGCATGAATAGGAATGGGAATGTATATTTATCATTGATCATTTTCACTGCAATAAGACTTAAAGGAAGAGTAGCACTATTATCTTACTACTATTTGCCTTAAACTGTGAACAATTCAATACATGTGTGCGATTCCACATTCATGGTGGCAATGTTGGTCAACATCACTTGCCTTAGATTACTCTTATTTCTATGGACACATTGAGAAAACGTAACCTAAGTATCCATAGTTCCAAGAGGCAATGACATCTCAACTTGTATGTATGCCTTGCCTGTGGCCTCATCCCAACATCATAATGGATATAGGATGGTGGTCCATGAGGATCAAATGTCCTTCATCATTGTAACAAACAAAAGGATTCATGTATTTCTCTTCCTCCATTGGTTCCTCAATGAAGTGGATAGGGACATCACTAGATGGGTGCATGACAATTAGCATAGAAGATCTAGGGATTAATCTCAAAACATTGCATGACCACTGTTGGAGGTGTTGAGACTTCAAGCTCTTATGTGTGACCGACAGTGTCTTAGTTGTGTCTAGCTGTATCAGCAAGTGTGGGACATTAAACAAGTCGGTGACTTCACTTTAGATATATGTGTTATGGAATAATAGAAGAAGAGGAGAGAGCATACGATTTTCTCTATGCTGCTCCAACCCTTCTCTCTGTCTCTCTCTTAATAGGAGGGGCCAAGCATGCTAACTGACGGTAAAAGTGGAGGCTATCTAGCATAGTTTGGACCATGATTAAACTATTGGTAGGAAATGTTAAGAGCAAGGAGCCCATATGGGGCTCTGCAATGCTTCTTAATGGCAAAATTGTCCACAATTCATGCATGATCAAGGTGGTCAGGGACATTCCAAAGGTGGGTGCTCCCACTACAGTGAATGCATTGCATATTCTAGCAGTATGTCTATTGCTACTTTCAAACATCTGTGAATAAGTATTGGGTTTTCTTGGTTTTTGTGGGACATTGTCCTCAATGATACCTTGATGGGATTCATATGGCCTCTTATCTGTGATTAAGTATTGGGTTTTCTTGGTTATTGTGGGACATTGTCCTCAATTATACCTTGATGGGATTCATATGGCCTCTTATCTCTATTGCACTTACAATGGAGGTTGTCCACATGAATAGCCTTGTCCAAAACATTATTGATGTTCGAACAATCAAGTTCAAAGTTCCAACCAAGTTTCATAGATCCTTTCATCATGGATGCCCATGATGAAGGCTTTCATGACTTCCTTGGCAATAGATCTCTCTATGATAGGGATCCATTTATATGGACTCTAAGCCACCTTAGAGATGTAATCTCTCATCCTCCAACTATTTGATGTTCATGAGATAAACAATGAGGTTATCCCCATAAGCCAGATTTGTCAAAGCATTTAACGAATAGGCCCTTAAGCAATACAAAGGAGACCTTCTCAGAAGCATCAAGAACCAATAAATGAGGTTCACCTCTTTTCTCCTAAGTCCAAAGGCATGCACTTTCTTGGCATCACCAACAAGGTTATTGGTCTCATAGACTTGCTCAAATTGCTCGATAAAGTTGTAAGGGTCATCATTGGTGCTGAATTTTTCTAGTTGCTTTGCAATTAAGAGGATGTTTGCCTAGTCTTTAGTGCTTGGAATGCTTGGAGTGCTTTTCATGCTAGTTAGGATGGTTTATGTAGTGTGGGTCTCTACTTGCATCATATTATAATGGTCAATAGGTGTCTTGCACAAGGTCCGAGAGGAAATCCTATGATGAACCCATTGCTCTCACATTCAACAAAATTTTATAGATACTTTCCATCTCAACTTGCATGATCACAAGTTGGTGTCAGTTTCATTGTTAAGATCTAACAATCAGTTGATCGTGTTTATCCCCTAGCCCTGCAAATCAAAGTTTCCTTTCCATAGCCTCAAGAGTCATAGTGGAGACATCAAACTCCACAGCTTGTTGGAAATTGTTGATTGAGGCTTAGAAGTCATCTGAGCACTGCTTGAGTCCTCTATTCTCTCCATTGTACTTGGTGTCATCCACATGGTTTCTCTTGCTTCTAGGTGGGTTAACTAGATAATCTAGTCAATTAGATCAGAGATAGGGGTGTTTTCAACATCTACATATATGCTAGGGCTAGTGTCTCTACTTGATATGGACGTTGGAAGGTCACGTCCACTACAAAGTGCATGTGCCTATGTTATGAGCTTTGAGTCCTGGGTATTTCTATATTCATAATTATTTTGCTTCTTTTTTTTGTCTCTCACCTTTATCTCTTCTTATGCTATAGATCATTGAATATTGAGTAAGCAAATCCTTCCTAGTCTACATTGTGCTTGTACATCGTGTACAAACAAGCTTTCTCTTTTTGTCAAACAATGTGTGAAAAATGCTTACATGTAGCACTTTTAACTTTTCAAACAACTATGTTTGTGTTAGATTGAGGACCTGGGTCCTTTTGGTTTTCTTGATGGTTTCTTTTGCCCTATCTAGTTTTCTTATGTTCCCTTGTGAGTTTCATTTCCTAATTATTGTTATTACTCTTTCCATTCACTTTGTGTATGTGCAAGTGCAATTACGTGCTAAAGGTGGAATGATGTGATGATTGTGTTATGGTGCATTAGTGCATGTGTATGGAAAGTGTATTAATATGTGTAGTTAGGGTACCTGAGTGTGGTGGTTAACATGCAAGTTTATGGGTTTCTTATCATGCCTTAAGGCATTCAAATGCATATTGAGAAAAAAGTTTCCCTAAGGTGAGCTCAAAGACTTAGTGCTCAGGGTTAGTGCACAGTCTATGCACACCATGATGTGCAAGTGTGTAGTTGTAAAAGAGTTTAGGTGAAATGTAACATGCACTTCTAGTTGCGGTGCACTATAGTGAACTATGTGCCAATATAGATGCAAGTGTAGTGCAAGTGCGAGTGCAAGAGATAGTCCACTCAAGTGCACACAAGTGCACACATGAAAATGCACCTAAGTTTCAGTGTAGGTGCACCTAAGTTTAAGTGAGAGTGCTCCTAAGTGCATTGGTGCGGTACACTAAAGTGATCTCAAGTGCACACAAGTATATACAAGTGCACAAAAGTGCACATGAGTGTACTGTGATAGATTCAATGCAGGTTTACATATGCTAGGTTAAGATACTTAGAGTTGTTGGCATAAGTGCATCACAAGTGCATGTGTGTATATCATGTGTTTGTGTCAATATGTGCCAATGTCAATGTGTGTTGGTGTCAGAGTGTGTTAATGTGTCAGTGCAAGTGCACCTAAGTATACTCAACTACATACAAGCACACACGCATGAACTAGGTGGGGCTAGATGCAAGGTTTATAGCAGCGGACATAGAGTGGGTAAGGGTGTGGACACTAGTGCACTCAAGAGTACTCAAGTGCACATCCATATGCTATTGTGAGTGCCAATGCCAATGCCAATACCAGTGCACATGTGTGCACACTTGTGCATGTAAGCACATGAGTACAAACTAGTGGACACTAATGCACTGCAAGATGTCACCTTCTTCCCTCCAAACCTCCCTTGCAACAAACATGGTGAGCATTGGGTTGGTAATGGGATGAAAGAGACTCTTACAAGTGTACATAGGAGCAACACAGTGCTATGCATGTGTTTGTGCACTTAGGATCTTCAATGAATTCAAGCTAATAGTGAGTGCATTAGGTGTGTATGCTAAGTGCAAGTAGTTATGCAAGGTTGTTTGTAGGAGTGGGTTAGTGCGTAAGTGTATATGAATTAGGTTAGTGCCCTAGTGCACATGGGTAAGGCTTAGTGCTCACTGCAAGGGTGCGCAAGTGGATGTGGCAACTGCACATATAAGGCCTCACTCTCTTCCCTTACTCCCCCTCAAAGGTTCCTTGTGAATAGTGTGGGTGTTGGGTTGTAGAAAAAGAGAGAGAGGCATGTCCTATGTACACTAGGACTGGTTAAAACTCAGTGTCCCTATAATAAGTGCACTAGATTGTAGTTAAAGTACAAGTGTGATAGTGCACAAGTTCAAGGTGCAATGTAGTATGGTGAGTCCTAAACTATCAATAAAGGTGTAGGTATGTGGAAACTTATATGCAAGTGCAAGAGATATTTGGGGTTATGGGTGCAACGCAAGATGCAACCTAGGTAAAAAAGGGTATATTCAAGTGCACACAAGGTGATCAGTGCAAGTTCTAGTGCACATAAGTGAACGCAAGTACACATGGATGCACACTAGTGCACACCAGTGCACAGTAGTGTAATTGATGCAAGGTGATTTATTGATTTCCTAATGAGTGATAGAATGGTGTACAAGCACTATGAGATACTTTGTTCCTTACTCTTTGGCCTATCGACCCTCGCTTGTGAACAAGGAGAGAAAGAAAAGAGAGACCAATTGCGTGCCCAATCCATAATGGTTGCCTAAAATCGTGCATGTGCACAATGTTGCAGGTGGTGGACATGCAATTTTCAAGTGATTACGATACAATGCAAGTGCACATGCTCATGAGTACACAAAGTGCATGTGTCAATGCTAGTGTGCATGTGATGCACATACCAATGTGGTGTTTTGCACTATGTAATGCTCTTAAAGATAGTAGGGAACATTTTAATTGATTGAATACTCACAACTTGGAAATTCAAAGATTAATGTCACACATGCAGTGCACCACTATCTTCCATTGTTAACTAGAAGCATAAATTAAATGAAATCTTACCTCTATAGTTGGCTATAGCTCCTCTTGGATCTACACTTTGAGAGCTCTTCCCTCCTTGTGGTAGCCTTCTTCCTATGGGTTGGAAACTCTTCTTTCTTCCCAATTGTTTCTCTTTCTCTTAAAGCTTCCTACATAGCACTCTGTCCAAGCTCTTCCACTCCTTGCAAGGTGGATGAAAAAGAGACCACCGAACAAGGATGTAGGTGTTTCAAGAGTAATTCAAAGTAGGCACAATTGATAACCTTGCAACTGCAGATCCCATGTTTACTACCCCTGCTCTTCCTCGTCAATCTCTACTTCTTCGCCAAAATATGTGGGCTACTCTTCTAATGCTTATTCAACATGCAATAGATCAATAAGAAAGTAGAATTGATGGATAGAGATCACGTTGAATATGCTACAAATGTGGGCTATTATGAATAGGTTTTGGACTATAAACATGCATCAAAATTCACACATGTTGGCTATATATTTTTGCATGTCTCTTTCCTCTATTTGGCATGCTTTATGGGAAGCAAGGTCCTACTTGTTGTTGCCTTGAATCAATCCTTCTTGGAGGGTTCAAAGAGATTAACGATTGGTGGAAGATGGGTTGGCTAAAACTTTAAAGCTTATGGGCTGAATTAAGGCAAAGAGAGGGCTAAAAACAAGCATCTATCGCTTTCCAAATGGATGCCTTGTTTGTTCTTTCAATGATTATTCTCTCCTCCCTACCAACTAGAGATTATGGGTCTGCTTTATCCAGAGGTTTGATGGCTGAATATGAGAGGGATGGAGTAGATATTGTGGGTTTAATATCAATCAAAGAGAGGGTTGAAAATAGGCACCTATTGCTGCCCACATGGCTACCCTATTTGTTATTTGCTGCTTGCTCTCTCTCCTCCCCACTTGTTCCCTGAAAACTGATCAATTGTCATAGCAAGAGGGCTTTAGGGCTGATGCAGCCTGCCAAAGAACACTCAAAAACAAGCACAACTCACCCAAAAGCACCCGAGGGAGGACACATAAGAAGTGTAAAAGCCATGGAAATTGCAGCAAGAAGACACAAAGATAGAGTGAAAAGGGAAGTGCTTTGCTCCAAGAAGAGGAAGAAGACAAGATGCAAGAAGACACACAACTCCCCCCAAAAGAGAGAAGAGTCTGCACTTCCTACAACCACATTTTCCTATGAACCTCCAAAAGCAACCACTTCAATTTATTTATAAACTAAGGTTCATATATTGCTTCATATGTAAGGCTCAAGAGACCTTTATTTTAATGCCTACAAAAGAAAAGAAAGTCCTGCTTCTCTTTGACTTGCAAAAGGATGTTTAAATTGTGAATGGCATTTACAACTTGTGGACCCGCTAAAATATGCAACCACTTACAAAATATGATATTAAGCATTCTACAAAGATGTGTATGCCATAAATTTTGGATAAAAGGAAATATTTTGTTGATGAAGAACCACATTCTTTTAGCCTTTCTAGTGATGAAATTGGAGGCTATCATTCCTCCCACAAACAATGGTGAAGCGTCCCCGCGAACCAAAGAAGAGCATTGAACTCCATCATCAATGTGAACCACTAAACACCAATCATCTTTATCTCACTTCACTCTTTTTATTTATATTTTCCCATGATCTCTAAACTTCATCACCAATTTTCTTCTCTTCTTCCATCTATTACTCTTAATACCCCACCATTGACCATGGAATTTCCAACTCATCAATGAAAGACAAGGATACCCACATCTCACCCATGAAAGAAAATGACAACTCTACCTTCAACACCAAATGTAAACCCATCATTAGAATATACATTTTTGTGCACCCTCAACTTAAGATCTTTGACTTGAAGACCTCCACCTACATCATTCATCTGCAAATCAAACAATGAAGAGGTTTTATTGTCGATGAGAAGGATTAAACAGGGACTCTTGAGCTTTATTTAGAAGCCCACATGTATGAGAGCATATGGAGTTAATTTGTAAAGAGAGGAGCCTCTGCTTTGTTTGTATCTTGAAAGTCTTTAAATTAAAAGGAAGAAAACCTAAAGATTATCTTCCACAGATAAAGATATAATGCATTTTTTTTTTAAATATGTGGTGGAGAGGCGCCTATGCTACTATTATTTCTCCTTCTTCCTATTATTGGATTGAGCTGCCATGCTGATGAAGGAAAATGCCAATGTTGCACTGACTAGAGAGCCTTGCGAGAGGCACTAATGTAGGCAAACTCATGGCGGGTTGTGTGCTGACATGGAAGAGTGTCTCGATTTCGCTAATGTCTGATTAGGAGGAAGCATACAAGGGTATGGTATCGCCATGTGACATGGTTCATGTGTCTATTGGTCTACGTTTCTCGATCTACTGGCCCTGCTCCTCCTCCTCCTCTTCCACGTGATGACGAATATTATCAGGGTCCCACTTCATGGCTAGCAGCCTACGGTAGGCTTTCCTACAATCATCTACATAAGGTGTCTTGGAAACCTTGAGAACTCCATATTAGTCTGCACCCATTGTCCCCCGCTTGATACAATATTATATTGGGTCCTTATATGATTGTCTGCACATGAATTAGTCTACCTGCAACAATCACATACCCGGCATCAACAGCGCATGGCTTCTGATTGTGGGCAGCTCATCCACAAATTGTATATGGGCAACTGCAAATTAAGATCCTGCTTATGGGGCTTTCGAGGGCCCACACTACCAAAACAGATGCTCGGTAGAAGATACAACCTCATCAAGCGGGTCGAGGGTGAATGCAACTAGCGCATATGGAGGAGAAGAATCACAACCCCCGCATATTCAAGAAATCCCAATCGGAGGTGAGGAAAGCATGGACCACCCAAGGGTAGGGACAGTTAGCGCCCGACCCCAATGCATGGTGGCCAGAGTAGTAGCATTCCACCACCTATACATCAAAGGTCGAGTGAGAGAAGGAAACTAACCCATCATGGTGGACACAGGAGCCATGCACAACTTCATTACCCCAGAGTGCGCAGATGGATTGAAACTATCTAAGGCCCTAGAAGGGTTAACAGTAACATTCGCACAAGGAGAAGCTAAGGAAGTGAAACAAGTCTTTGCAATCCAAGTAGAAGCTGGCAAGTGGAAAGCAAAACTCGACTTCTTAGTAATCCCCATGGATGATTTTGAAGTGATCCTAGGCTTGGAATTCTATGACAAATATATCATTGCGATATTCGGTAAAGCTGTAAATGAAATTATGCTAGATATGCAAGGAGAAGGCGTCAGAGTACCTGCGAAAGAATGCAACTGCCTGGCAGGACCCCAATCAAAGTGCAAATGAAGGAAAATAAGCCACGAGCGTCATGTCAAACAGTGAAGCCAAATGCAACCCAACCAAGAGGCCAAACCCAGACAGTACCGGTTCAAGGGACCATTATTAGGCCACGCAACATGACGTGTAGTACCAAGTAGGTAGAAAAATCAGTCAAACAAGGAGATATGGTCTACTTATGTATGATCCGACCAATTGAATAAGAAGATGGCAAAAATCCCAAACACCAAAGCAAGAACACAGAAGTAGCAGAGATACTTGAAGAATTCAAAGATGTAATGCCAGTAGAGCTACCCAAGGGTCTACCACCCAGACGAGATGTGGATCATAAGATTGAATTGATTCCAGGGTTTGCCCCATCGGCCTGAGCACCCTACTGCATGAACCACGTTGAGCTCATGGAATTGAAGAAGCAGCTACATTAACTAGAAAAACAAGGGTTCATCCGCCCTAGTAAATCCCCCTTTGGTGTCCTAGTGTTATTTGTCAAGAAGAAGGATGGGGGACTTAGACTGTGTGTAGATTATAGGGCCCTTAACAAAATCACCATAAAAAACAAATACCCAATGCCCCTCGTGGAAGACTTCTTAGATAGATTGCACGGGGCCAAGTACTTTAGTCGCATAGACCTTAGATCAGGGTACCATCAGATCCGCACAGCCTTTCGCACCCGCTATGGTAGTTTTGAGTGGTTAGTATTAGGATTCGGCCTAAGCAATGGGCCAGGCACATTTTGCGGCCTCATAGATGGAGTCTTCAAGTGTGAGATAGATGTCTTTGTCATTATCTACATCGATGACCTCCTAGTCTATAGAAAAACCTTAGAGGAGCACAAGCAACATTTACGTCGGGTTTTTGAGAAACTCCGGCAGCATCAGTTATATGCCAAGCCTAAAAAATGTGAATTTGCACTGAAAGAGTTGGAATTCTTAGGCTTTATTGTAGGAGCAGCTCGAATCAAAGTGGATCCTAAGAAAGTGGATGCTGTCCAGAGATGGCCTGTACTAAAAACTGTAAGAGAAGTGCAAGAGTTCCTCGACTTCACAGTATTTTGCTGAAGGTTCATCAAAGACTACAGCCTCATCACAGCCCCCTCTCCCACCTCACCAAAGAAGATCACTCTTTTACATGGGGGAACGTGCAACAGGAAGCTTTTGAGCAGATGAAGAAATGCATGAGTCAAACTCCCATCTTAAGGGTGCCGAATTTCACCAAGCCCTTTGAAATTTCTATAGATGCATTTGATTATGGCATAGGAGGTGTACTGGTGCAAGAAGGTCACCCCATAGCTTATGAGTCCAAGAAATTTACCGATGATGAAACAAGGTGGAGTACCGATGCAAGGTCTCAAGAAATGGAAGCACTATGTTCAAGACAAGCACACAATAGTCTTCACCGAAAATATCTCCCTCAAATACTCCCAACCACAACCCAAGTTATCGGCAAAGCAAGCCCGCTGGATAGACTTCCTAGCAGAATTTGACCTGGAGATTAAACACAAGCCCGACTCCACTAACAAGATAGCAGATGCCTTGAGCCGGAAAGTTGACCTGAAAGTTGTCAGTGTGGTCAGTAGCAACTTCATAGAATTAGTCAAGGAGGCCTTAGAGCAAGACCAAGAGATGCACAAAATAATCAAAGATGTGGAAGCAGAGAAGACCCTGCATGGAATGTACACCCTTGAGGAGGGTATCCTATTTTTAGGCAAGAGATTGTATATCCCCAACAATTTGGAGTTGAAGAAGCTTATCCTACATGAGATACATGATGGCAAACTTGGAGGACACAAAGGGCAAAGCAAAACCTTGGAAGCCCTTGGGAAGCAGTTCTTTTGGCCCAATATGAAGGAAGAAGTCATCAACTACATCAAAACCTGCCCCACTTGCCAACTTGTCAAAGCATCACGTTCAAAACCAGCAGGATTACTACAGCCATTACCTGTACCCAACCACCCATGGGATGTCATCAGCATGGATTTCATTGTGGAACTACCCGAGTCCCATGGGTACACAATCATCTTTGTAGTGGTGGACTATTTCTCCAAGTAATCCCATTTCATCCCAACCAAACCACCACTGAATGCCAAGGAGGTAGCACGCCTCTTCTTCACACATGTATTCAAACTCCATGGCTTACCACTGGCAATAGTATCAGATAGAGATGGAAGATTCATGAGCGATATGTGGAAGGAACTCTTTAAGACCCTGGAAACACAATTGAGATTCTCCTCATTCTTCTACCCAGAGACAAATGGACAAATAGAACGAGTCAACCAAGGCATCGAAGACTATCTCCGGAGCTATGCTCGAGTGGACCAGAAAGACTGGGCCTTGTATCTTGATGTCTTAGAATTCCACTACAACAGCTCCATCCACTCGACAATGGGGTACACCCCCTTTGAATTAGCCACAGGCAAAGAAGTCATTACCCCCCTGGCTTGCTTGGAGACCTCTGAGTCGTTCATCTTGGCCATGTAATATGGTGTTGGAGCTCTTTCCCTCCGTTCCCCAACGCGACTCAGTTCCTGCTTCTTTCCTCCCCAGCTTTTTTTCTTTTAGTTGCTTTTTCCTTTCCCCTCTATTGTTACCAGCACAATGTCTGGAATAGTGTTTCCCCACTGTTGTCTATGCTTCGCCTATCATTAGTGACGCTTCTGAACCACTACAAATGTGACAGGAGGTTGGTAGTTCGATTCCAGAGAAGCACATGCCTTGCGAATGGCATCCAGCTCATACAATAGTACTTGTAAAACTGACCCTCACTGACACCATCCCTGTAAAATATAATTCGATGAGGCTTCTGACCCGTTGCTCGTCGAAAAGATATCAGTAGCTCCTTTATCATCCCACCCGTTTGCGGGCCACGAGCAGGATCATCCCAACCCTTGAACAAATCTTGTATCAATTCTTGACGATGCTCTTGAGCACGCACCAGCCCTGCATATTTTGTAACTTCAGGCCAATCTTGGGAAGCTACCACAGCAGCAATAGATGGACTGGAATCCTCTCCTAGATGGGGATGAGTAACATTAGCTCCAAAGATAATGGTAGGGATGTCACTGACGAGTGGTATTTGGTGAGAGAGTGCATCCACCAATACAGTATTCCTTCCACCCACCTTGACATTGATTTTTAGCGCGACATTTGCCAGGTATTGCTTACTCATCTTATACACATGCTTAGTTAAACAACATTGAGAAACCAAGCCGAGATCTGTCTCACATATTCTCTTGAGATCCCCATAGAGTGTTCCATTATTATCGGGTAAAATAGCAACAAGAAGCTCAAGATCATGCCTTGAAAGGACGATGGAGATCATCCAGTCTTTGTATCCAGAGTATAGACCGTGTAAACCTCATCACCTTTTGTATCTTCAACATAAGCAAACAACTTGAGAAGCTCGGGAAAACCATACTCATTGCAGATCTAGAGCCCGTTCTCCTTCTAAATTGTTTGCAACAAATATCAGATTCACTCCCAAATAGCACTTGTCTCTTCTGTGAAATTGAACATGAACCAACTGAAGCAAAACGTTCAAGCAGAGGAAAGCACAACGTCTAAGTATGTACAAAGTAATAAATGTCACACACACAACTTTTTGGTGGATTCCACACCTCGGATGCACAGCAGTACGACAGCACTACCCTTAGATTATTGAGGATAGCAATCTAGTAAGCGGGCATGAGTGTAAGGGCTTTGTAGCTATACCATGTCGTTATCACTGGATGCACCTATATAGGGAGTAGTAGTGACTCAAAGCCTTGCCTTGTTTCCACACTACGTGTGATTCCCTATACCTAGTAGTGAAGCCTGTTATGTGTGACGTCACGAGGGTGTGGTCCTGGGATGTGTCTATGTTGTTCCGCTTTTTGGATTGAATAATACAAGAGTATACGGTGAGCTCACGTATCATGTTACCTTTCTATGCCATGTAAAGACGAGTAAGTAAAGCTTATGTTTTTGTGAGGAGCCGCGCTGAACTATAGGGTTTTGTAAACTCTTGAACACGCACTTGTCGTGCGACCATCGCATCGATTGAGCAATCGCGTGTTGGTATGAAAACACGCACGTTAGCACAATGTGTGCTACACTATGTATACGTGACAATTTTTGCGGATCATAAACAAGTACCCCCCCGCCACAATTACCATTGCTGTTGGGCGGGAGGCGAGTGGGAACGAGGGCGGCGAGTCGGCGGTGTGGGGGCGGGCCCTACGCAGCCTCGCGACCCCCGGCCGACCACTTGCGTGGGGGTGGGAACGCACGTCTGGCACGAAAATATCTTGGTTCGGTGGGGCGGCGGGCAGCCCGAGGCGCGAGACGTGGAAAAAACCAACACGTGGGATTGCGCGGCCCACATGCTTCGAAACTTGCCACGCGGCTCCAGCTCAGCAGCCAAAACGCCTTATCCGCTGCCCTTTTAACAAGTGTCGGTGCTGTCCTCCGACTATTCTTTAGTTTGGCAGGATATTCTCTTATCTACAAATCCTTTAAGCCGCGGCCCGCACGGATTTTATATATATATATATATATATATATATATAGATAGATATATATATATGTATGTATGTCTACGTAGCACGTAGAATACCAATTCAAAGCACGATGTGGGACCCGGGAGCAGGGAGTATTCAAAAATAGAACACCAACACATTGAACCACTTAGTGAGCAATTGAAAACCGCAATACCGTTTTTTAAATAAAATACTTTGTAACAGGTTTATTATTTTGCATATTTTTTAAATATACTTGTATGTCTATATTATGTATGTATGTATTAAAATACCACTAGGTGCTACATGCCTAGGCACTTCTTGTGCTTTGCACCACCATGGTTTGGGACACTTTGTGTCCCAAGGCACACTTCATGCAACAAGAGGATTCTCGCATAAGCATCATATTTTTGCATTATGGCTCCGACAATAAGTCAAATTTATAACTTGCACTCTAAATCACACAAAAGCTATAAGAAGAAATCATATGTGTAATGTAATGTCATGCCCGTATATCACACTTATTGTGCAATGTGTACATATATGTGTGATACACATTTGTTAACACTTAATTGATCTCTTATCTATTCTTTCTTCTAATCATAAACTCTGATTCTCTCACTCCCTCTTCTACATGTGAAGAAATGGAAGAATGGTAGGTGCTTTCCCTCTCATCACTTTTCTTTCATCTCCTGACCTTTTTTACCCTAAAGTCCCCTTTCTTTGATCTTTTTCCACTCCATGTGTGTGCATGTTGTGTATGCATGTTAAGGATAGGGGATGAGATATCTCCATATTGTCAATAGATCTCTAATTGGATATTATCATCGGTAGGTTTAATTAATAAGGATAGGGGATGAGATATCTCCATATTGTCAATATGGTGACTCTTATCGCTTCCAATCACAAACAAAAACTAACTAGATCCTTTTCTTTTTTCATAGTCTCCTCATCCTAGAGAGGGATAAAAGTTTGTCAAGTTTGAGAAGGCTAATAATTTTATTTTTTCTTTTTTTTGGAGGGGGGTGGTGTTTGTTGGCTTGATGGTCTATGGAGTTGTTCCTCCCAAGGCAAGAGAGGATGTGAACACATGGCAAAATTGAATATGACTCTTGTTGCTTTTCTTAGCTTTAATAAATGGATGAAGCTTCCTCTTAGCTTAATAATTGCCCTTGGGAGCATATCTTCTTATTAGTATAGCTCTTGTACAAGACACTCTCCCTTGTGGTTGCACCAAGAAGCTATGACATCACCACATTGATTTCCAATTAGCTAGTACTCTAGTAGAGTTATTAGAAGAGCCGCTCACAATCCCTACTATTACTATATTTTGGTAGTGATGTGTGGGAACACACTTAGGATCATTGTGGCACTTTTTTCCCTCATTAGGAGGGTTTCCTCCTAGCCTTATATATATGCATATTCACTTTTAGGTCATACATAGTCTTGTAAATTGTCTTTATCGATATCTCTCAATAAACTTTGAGTTGTGCTCTCTCAAGCTTCTTCTTTCCCAAGATGTGCACTTGCATTCTTGCAACCCTAAATTTAACTATTGGTATCCAAGTGGGCTTCGACCTCTTGGGAAAATTTTGCTTGATTTCCTAGGAGGAGTTGGATGAGATCTGACAAGTGTTTGTAGGTTGTCAAATATTGCAGGAGATTTGTAAGGGCTTGGTATCATCAAACTTTTGATTCTAATTCATTTTGACCTCGATTTGCAATATTACCAGTACCGTGTAAGCTATTTCGTCTTTTTAGGCAGAATTTTTGACATCGGTCATTTTTGCAAGTAAGTGCCCTTGCAATCTCCTTTATACTGTGCTACATATTATAGGTTGATTTTTTACATATTTTTATTTCTATATGCAACTTTTGCATCAAGTACAATCAATGGCCATGGTTGGAAACAATGATTCCATATGTTGATTGTTAAGGGCAAAGTTAGACGGAACAACTATCCATTGTGGGCTTATATGATGCATCATCTATTGGTTGCAAAGGAGCTTTGGAACATTGTACATGGAATCAAAAGACATCTTGGTGGTGTTTCAAAAGCTGCAAGTATAGCAAAAGTAATAAAAACATGTGATGTTGAGGATGTTGTAGATTTGAGTAATAAAAACAAGCTCATGCTTTGATTGCATTGTCGGTTAGACGTGATCCCACATATTTGATTATATAATGCAACTAAGGATTCTTGGGATACTCTTACATGCTTGTGTCAAGGAAGAAATGAGGCTCATGTTGTCTACTTGCATAACATGCTACAAAGTGAACATATAATTAAAGGTGACTCCATGGACAGTTTTTTGACAAAGATCAAAGATCTTAAGGAGCAATTGATTACTGCTAATGAGATTTTCCATGACAATTCGTTCATGCAAATTGTTCTCAATAGTTTTCCTAATTCTTATTATAATTTTTCATCTACTCTTCATTTAATGATGAAAGGTAATCCAAATGCTGTGTTATTTCATGACTTGGTTTTTTTATAGTTTGTTGCAAGAAGAAAAATTTAGACAAAACATGACAATTACAGGATGTTCAAAAAATTGCAGAAATGCAATTGTTGATAGATAAGAATAAAATGTATATTGCCTTGTTTGAAAGATGGACAAATGAGCTTCAGACTGAATGTCTGGCAAAGATGGAAACTTTCATGGAAATGTATGAAAAGTTGCAAGTGGAACATAAACTGTTGTTAGAGAGATTCCAACAACCTCTTTAGGAGGTGGAGCAATGAATTTTGCAGAATGTGAAGGTCACATCTAGATGCAATGCTACTTATGATTTTGTAGACCTTGGTATATTTGCAAGTGGGTGTGGCAAACCAACCTTTTATTATTACAACAATACCTCTCATTCTTGAATGCACTATTGTTTGGAATTGTTTTTGAATTAGCATGTCCACTTTAATGACCTAAGACCAATTCTCTTTTGATTTCTTAGATGTTACAATAGACATCTCAACACTAGAAATGAAACATGGTATCTATATTTTCCATGTGCGATAGAGATGTAACAACTACACAAGCTAAATGGCTATTGATTTTAAAGCCCTAACATGCATAGATTGTAATAGAACTCATGCAATTCCATGGCATCAACTTGTACAATCCCATCAAGCACTTTACAAAGATTTGCAACTATGTATTTCATCCAAGTTAAGGATTTTCATAGATATAGCCAAGGTTTCCCATCAAGATTCTCTAATTGAATTACCCTTTTAGTGCTAGTTCACAAAGGGGTTCCAAAAAGAGCTTATTGATGGCATTCTTGAATGCATGCTTAAAAGAAAATATCGTACCATTGTCTAAAACATGCATCCACTCATCATATGCATATGCTCCCACATGGAAATAGGAAAACTTTATATTTTTAGCTTCTACCTTCTCTAAAAGTGAAAATATTGGACTCCTCATCCAACTTGGGCTCTAGATTCAATCTATGTTCTATGCCTCCAATCATTAAGCCATAATGTGGATGTATAAATTCATCGTTTACATAGTGTCCTCATTTGCTACCTATGTGAGTTGTGGCTTGCATGAGAGAGGTGTGTGTTATGGCCTCTCAAGTCCACAATAATAACATAGAAAAATTATCAGACTACCCAAAAATACCCTATTACTGCAGATAACTTCTTGAATCGATTCATGATCCTTTTAGGAATTCAATATTCAAAAATGATATGCAAACATGAAATACATATTATATTCACTAATGAAAAATTGTTGTCTTGAAAAATATCATGTAGTTTACTGTCATCACGACCATTCTTGATTGACTAACTTGAAGTAGACATCATTAATATTCAAGAGACCAACATAGATAGATAGAACAAAACATCATCGACCATATTCTAGCATTGTCCTCTTGAACAATTTTGCATTCCTAATCACATAGAATTTGAAAGGTTACAACTTCTTGAATTACAAGAAAGACATCTAAACTTTAGGTGAACATGATATGAAATATAAAGTCGCTTTCACTTTACACATGCTAATCCTAAAAGCCTACATGCCTTACATACTAAGGTATAAAAGTACTAAATAGACTATGGAATCTGAGCCCTAACACCTAGCATAGCTTGGTGGATGATTGGGATAGTTAAGACTCGAACCCACAAGCATGTAGCTAATTATTAGAAAGCATGAAAATTGATTGTCATAAAAACTAACTCAGAGAACACAATTATACCTTGCTAGAGGCATTGCACCCCTTGACAAGCCACACTAAGCAGCAATGAGTAGAGCCCCTCTAGGATATTCAAAGCCCTCTAGTGCAATTGCATAATTGGTCTTAAAAGTCATTGAAATGAACTAATCATTGTCATGAAAAAGTACAACAAAGATAAAAAGCTAAAGAGCTCTAGGAACATAAAGGATAATATCCGTGGATGAGGATCTGTGCACAACTAAATCATAAGCACCATGCATTGTAGCAGCATAATTATTGCAAGAATAGGAAGACGTATTTGCTATATCCACTCCACTTCCACCCAAACAAAGGTCAACATGTTATTCAAGTAGTTCCAAAATGCCAAATGTAGCAACACACATGCAACATGTGGAGTAGCTCTTATTAGTTTGAAGATAGAATTAGAAGAAAGATCAACATACTTGACACGTGATGAGGTGAAATGTTTCATTCAGCATCATGGTACACGAAGGTTTGGTGTGTTTGGAATAGGCCTTCACCAAAAAAGCCTCCACAGTTGTGTGACTTCTTGGGTCTTTCATCATTTTACAACTGCTTTATGAATCACTATATTGAGATTGCAACTCCCCTCCTTTGAGATGCCACATTAGGGAGTAGTTTCTAGCAAATTGAAAAGCGTGCTTACTTTAGCCCCCGTACTAGTTTGTTGGGATTTCTCCTAAATTTTAGGATTATAGTAGAGGATGGTGGCAAAGGTATTGGGATAGTGCTATACAAGGTGATAAGGCTAGTTGATATAAAGTACAAAATGGGAAATCCATAAAAGCAAAGTTGATCCAAAATACAATAATGGGAAAGTCAAGGTGGAACTACCTAGAGTGGAGAGGAATGTATGCAATTGCAACTTTGGGAGGAGGAGGATGACTATAGTCTATGATGAAGGATGATGAGGACTCGTGAGGATGATAATAATATTGGTGATGGTGATGATGATGATATTTTGAATCTCCACTTCTTAAGGGGATAGTGTTGGTGCTGATTTATAAATGTGGATTAATAAAATGTCTTTTTCATATCAAAATTAGCACTTTATCTAAGGCTTATAAGTTATCATCAAATGGTAGCAGAAATGATGTCTAAGTTTGGAGAGATTTGTCGTGGGTCTGCCAAATTATGCTAGGCCTACTCTTCGTGGAGTCATACCTTGGTTTTGAGAGGGGGTAGGGCGAGAGATGTGATATACTTTGATGTGTATCTATTTTGTATCAACTTGATGCTCTTTGTGGTTGTATTTATGTGCAGATCTGTTCGTGGGATTCGACGGCCTAAGTTCCCCTATCCCGTGGTCGCCAATGAGAGCTGGGTTTAGGACTCGATTTTGACCCGTTCTTGAAGCGATGGAGCTCGTTTTTGGAGCCGAAAAGTGTCAGAGAGGCGGTAAAGAGCCAATTTTCATGAAAAATCAAACGGTGGCGAATGGCCGAGCTAGAGTTTTCCCAGATGCATTTCGACGTTAGGAATCCAACGCAAGTCTTGGTTCGATGATCGGAGATCGTTTGACCCCCCATTTAATCCCCGCAAGGGTTGGCATTGTAATAGGGCCCAAGTTTATAGATTTCGACGTCACCAAGTCAACTGTCCAATCGGATCGCGAATCGAAGTCCGTTTGCACCCCCAAACAAGCTGAAAACCCTTCCATAGTAGTGTGAAAGTGGTTTTTTTTTAAGTTAACATTTTATAAATGAAATGAAATGAAACTCTAAATGAAGAAAACATGCAAAAACATGTCATGATGTAGGGAGGGGTGTTTTTTGATTGACGCCCCATTTTTTTGGGGATGTATGTGCCTCTTGGATGCTCAATCATGTAGAGAGAGAATGGGAGATCCCTGATCTATGCAGAGAGGGCAAGATTTTGATGGTAACTGTGTGCAATATGATGAAGGGAATGAAATTCTAATTTTTAGTCTCTCTCTCTCCTCCCTCTCTCTCCTGTATAGAGGCACTTCATGTGGCAAGGATCAAGAAGATAATCGGGTAATGGATACTTGTTTGGGAGGCACCGATTTTTTCCAAGAGGCTGAGAAGGCTAAAGGCTAAAGATCTATACTGAAATCCATGTCTAGTTGGTCGATACACAGTCCCAATTAAATATTCAAAAAACCCGAAACACGCAAAAAGGCAGTATGCTCTATTTTATGAAAGAATTTTGCTTGTTTTTTATCGTTCATGGTCTAAATGGTGTGCACATGGGCTGAAATTTTATTTGAATGTTCCTTGCATTATGTTTGAGGGCTGCAATCACTGTTATGTAGAATATGTATTGATTTACAGCAATTATAAATTTTCAAAACCTGAAAAAACATTAATTTTGATGGAAATTGATAGTTTCTTTGATTTTAAATGGGAAAAAATGAGTGGACATGGGTTAAAATAAGAAAAAATATTGAGTTTCAGTTCCAATGATTAGTCATCAGGAAAAAACCAAAAAATACATATTTTCTTTTAAAAATAAATAGAAAAAAATAGAAAAAAATAGAAAAAATTAGAGAAATTTGGGTTTTTTGCATTCGAAAAAAATGAAAAAATAAGATCTATGTATGTGAATGTCTGACGAGGCTAAAGCATGAGGTTAAGCATTGGTGTGGCCTTGTCCTTTGTGTTAAAGTGCGTATTTATTGCTTTTACATACAAAAAATGACATAAAGAATCTCTACACCTATGCACCGCAGCACAATTTAAACGGTGGAGGGGGAGGATGATGTTATACCATAGTTTAAATGCTAAAATAATAAAAAGCTTGATTGTTCTCTTTATGCATAACATTTAGGATACGGGTTTATTATGTGACAATCAGAGTTGCACCACCATTGCCAAAAATCCAATGTTTCATGCGTGCACCTAGAGATCCAAGATCACTATGTGCATGATTTGATCAAGGATCGGATAGTGGAACTAGTCTACTATCCAACAGAGGAGAATGGAGCGGATATCTTCACCAAAGCACTTATGAAGGATCTACTTCAAGTTCATCTTCAGAGACTCGGCATTGGACCGAGGAGATAGTTCACCTGCTGCTGGTGGACATTGAGGGGGGTGTTAGATATGCTCAATGCCCCACCCTCATAAGGTGCCACCAATGATCCATGGTTCTCAAAGTTGTAAGGCTCCCATTATGAGGAGAAGCCATTATGTGAGCCTGGATATTAGTTGAGTACTGACTTGTATGTCAGATGAGGTCTATGTGTCCGGATGGCAAAAAGGTGACCGTTGTGGTTCTAACCTTTGGGTTAGATGGAGTAGGTAAGCTGGTAGCAACTCGAGGCACATTACATCGAGTTGTGGAACAAGGGAGTTATCAAGGGGGAGGCCATGTTGGGGTACAAGGGCTGCGAAAGTGGCCCTTGGTTGGGGGGTCCCAGGGGGGACCAGCAATCCCCCTGGTGAGGGTCCGAGGGTAGCGTCCCTAGCCTGTCACAATAAAAGGAATATTCCTTGGCCGACTAGTGGAGGCTCATATGGTAGGTTGGTTAGGGCCGACCTAACCGCCTTCATGGGCTATAAAAGTTAAACCCCTTCACAGCCATCCATCATCTATCTTTCACCTAGTCAGAGTTGTTCTTGATAGCCTTAAGCTCTTCGCCTATCTTTTGTCTAAATCGCCATCTAAGCTTCACAGTGGAAGCACACGGGTGGACAGAGCCATCTTTGTATCAATTGTTTGGAGCTAAACATTTTTTTTTATTCTCCTCTTATCTGTTGTGTACTCTCTATCTCTTTCTCTGATTCTATTCGTTGCACGATGTAATTTTTACATCACCTAGAGACTAAATTTGTTGGAGCAATTTAAGGTTGACATGTTTATTAAGTTGAGAAACTCTTGATGAGTTACTTTTCTTTCATGCACTATACATATTAAGACAAAACTACTACTTATTTTCATGGGGCTTTCTCCACAAGCTTGTCCGCTTCCTCCAATCTTCCTTTATGGGTAGAACTTTTTAGTGTAAAGAAGGGCATAAAATGCCTTGTAAACATTGATCTCTAAGAAACATATTCACATCACATGAGAGGGAACATCATTGGTAATCGTGTTGGTCATCACTTTAATTCTAAGCAAGAGCACAACTCATCATTGACATAAAAATGTGGATGCAACAGATTTCACTCTCTCTGTCTTAGTCTCTCTTTGATGTGTTAGGAGCATCCAAGTTTCCATATCTCCTCTCTTGCTACATCAATTCATTCTCTATGCTCTCACTCTCACTAGGTATTCTTTTTTAAATTGGTGGCATGCAGCCTAAGGAGCGATAAAAACTATGGTGGTCCCTTCTTGATCCAACATTGTCAAGAGCGATAAAAAACTATGGTGGTCCCTTCTCAATCCAATATTGTTAACAACTCCCTAATATGGTAACACCCCTCATTGACATGGCCACAATTTTGGCTAGCATAGTAGGTGATTGGCGGTGCTTTTGGCACTACATAGGCATCTGAACTCATCTTAAGGGGAGAAGTCCTTGCAACACCATTGATGTGATTCGATTCTTGTAGACATGTCATTTCCTCTTCTTCCATGTTTCCATTACTAGTTTACAATACGCAATGCATTTTATTTTGCAAGTATAGCCTCTGCACATGCTTTTATGGTGAGGCAAAAGGGCAAGGGCAGCCAGATCTAAAAATGCTTTGTAGAGTTCCGAAAGTTCAGGTACTTCACAGAGCACCAAGAAACAGGGGGCATGCAAGCCAAGAAGGGCAAGTGCCACTATTGTAAGAAGTCAGGTCATTAATGTAAGAAGGGCATAGCCAAGGAGAAGAAGAAGAAGGAGTCAGGGATGTTTGTTTCTGATGCACCTTCTACCACTAGTGAGTCCACATCTTTTGTTGTAGACCATGACTACTGTTTCTACACTTGTAGTTATGACTCTTCTTGGGTTGATAGAGCATTTAGCTCTTCTAAGGATGCTATCACTTGGTTCTTTGATAATGGTGCTTCTAGACACATCACATACCTCAAGGATTTATTTTCCTCTATTATTGCAGCTCCTATTACCAAAATTTGTGCAGTGTGCTAACAATGCATCTTACCATGTCAGAGGTATTGGGGAGATTGTTTTGACAACCATTGAGGGTTGTACTCTCCATTTACAAGATGTATTATATGTGCCTGGCATAAAGAAGAATTTGTTGACCATTTCTTCTTTAGCAAAGTGTGGTATGCAGGTCACCTTTGATGATGAAAAATGTATGGTCAAGGATAAAGAATTCTTGACTTTGGTTTTTATGGACTCTATGAGTTAGATGCTTATTCATTTAATCAATCGATCTATTTATCTACTCTTACTCTTGCTATATCATAGGTAGAGTTATAGCATGCTCGTATGGGGCATGTCAACTATGGCATTTTGATGCTTATGTAGCATACACAGATTATTAACCTCAGCACAAGAAAAAGTGAAACAAATGGAAAAGCGCAAGTTGGGAGATGAAAGAGGTGGCCCAGAAGAAAATCAAACCTGGAAGAGCCCAAAAGTGCATACATGGCCACAAGATGTCCAAGGTGCAACCACCGGAGCCCAAAAAGTGCTAAAAAAGAAAAGGCACATCTTTGACTATAAAGGTGCAGCCAAAATCCTTGTAAAAAAGCGTCATGCTCCCTTCTGTGCAAATGGTAAGGGTAGATGGGTAGTAGAAAGGAAGCCAGGAAGATAGGAGGACAATGGGGAAGAGGGCCGCCATGTAAAAGAGGGGATGACCACCCAAAAGGGATAAGAGTTTTCTATATAAACTCAAAAAGTGAATGAGAATCTCATTCTTTGGTGTGTAGTAAAATCTCTTCTTCTTCTTGCCTTCTTGCTCATGCTTGAGTGAGGGAGTGAGGGAGTGTGAGAGTGTGCGGAAGTGAGTGTGTGAGGGTGAGGGATCTTGGAAAAGAAGCTCTCCATCATCTCATCTCTTCTTCTTCTCTTCTCTTCTCTTCTCTTATCTCACGCGGCTATGGAGGATGGAGCTTGAAGGTGGAGGCTTGACATTGCTTGAGCTCGCATCACGAATCATGGAACTATTAGTGTGCATGAGGGAGGAGGGTACTCAATTAGGCATCGAGGTAAGCTCACTACACTCGTAGAGAGGGATAGCGCGTAGGTTATGTGAGAGGTAGCCATTAGTTCTCGGCTTGGAATGCTTGAAACAATAAGCGGTCTGTGGGTCTTGGTAGTCGAATGTGAGCTCCCAACATTTTGGTTCCATTGTCGAGACAATGGATTCGAGCCTTGAGTGCTTGCATGCTTCGAATCAAGCATTGAAGTAGGGTTTCACCCCCAAATCGATGCTTAATATAGGTGGGAGATTTAGGCGGTTTGATCTTCAAAACAAGTAAGTGTTTAGAGTTTTTGATGAGTAGACAAGAAGATTACTTTAGCCCAAGGATTACTTTGTGATTTTGGTTGCATTTAGGTAGATTAGGACCAAGAACTTGTAGGAAAAAAGTAGGATTTTATTGCTATGAAACAGGCAAAACATGGAAAAGAAAAGGGAAAAATGAGTTTTGGGGTTTAATACATGTAAGACATGGAGTTGGAAGGTTAAGGATGGGTAGACAGGACCCTAAAAGCCCAAAACCAATAGGGGAGATCTCATTTCTACACTTCAGTGAGAGAGAGAGAGAGAGAGAGAGAGAGAGAGAGAGAGAGAGAGAGAGAGAGAGAGAGAGAGAGAGAGAGAGAGAGAGAGAGAGAGAGAGAGAGAGAGAGAGAGAGAGAGAGCTGCAGGTACAGAACGAATCGAGTGTGTTGATTTCGAGTCCATATTTCATTCTAGGTACCTCCAAGCCTTCCTTATGCTCTACTTGCTTGTTTTGGACGATTACAGGTTATGCCATAAACTCTAGGGACCCTTGGCATTGGTTGAGCCAGCAACTGCGTTTGCTCCCGTCGTAGTCGCAGACCACCTGTCGGTGTTCAACTCCCAGAGTCAGACTAGTCAGATCATCTAACTGGTAGAATCAGACTGTCCAACTAGTCAGTCGAACCAGGCCAGTTGGCCGCCACTAATCAAACCATTCGATGCTAGTAGTCAAACCACTTTGTGTCTGGTCAAACAACCCCCAATCAAACCAAACTTGGGAATCGGACCACCTTGGTCTGATCAGACGGCCATCCGATCAGACATACCCAATTGGACTCGAACCATCGGACTCCCAGGGTCGAACCACCCAGAATCGTACCAACATGACATAACAAAAATAGGGACAAATCACCTAGCCTCTGACCAGAACCAACTAAACCAAACCTTGGAACCTCACAAGGTAAACGACACAACTTATAGAAGTCGAGAACACGGGAAATTGTGACCTACAACCTAGAGGCAACCTCTAGTAGCCTATTCGAGAGTCCAATCCCACTTAGAGCCAAAACCAACTCATAGACCCCAATTCCACCCTGACCAAGCAAAGAGGAGCAGTAAAGACCCTAGACAATTCTTAGGAGCAGTCAGAGGACATGCTTAAAGCCACATTAGGCTATGAAAGAAAAGGAAAATAGCATGAGTTGCATTTTCCATTCTACATTCACACCCCACATTGATTTTATCACTTGAAGTGCATTGGAAAGCCAAAAGCCTAATTTCATACAGTGCACGGGAAAGAGCACCACACACACCAAGTGAACTTAAATTGAGGATTGTTTGTAAAAAACAAGGAACTCACTCAGACTCAAGAAACTAAACAAACCCACCAGTAGGAGAAGACCCTGAAACTTAGACAGGTAATCAAGAACCCCAAGTGGTAGGTCTAAGAGGAAGTTGTCACACAGGAGGTAGACGAATCAGAGGCCTGACATCATTGCAGGCATGAATCTACCTAATTTAATCAGCCTCACCGACACCCTGGTGGAACAAGATACCACAAATATGGCAAAGACAAACACGAACTATAGATGCAATAAAGGGCTCAGTCTGGGGGATTTCCCAGATGAAATCCAACAGATGGTGAGCAAGTATGACTTGCAAACTCGGATGGACCACCACAGTAGGCCATCCGAGGATATTATAGCAAAAGAGGAAACTAGCATGGGAAGCTTTGCAAGGCATAGTGGCATACAATCAAGAACAACAAGCCAGAAGCTTGTGACAAAACATAGAAATGTGTGAGATTTAGCGAGTGCTAGCCCTAGCAAGCACAAATAGGACATGACCTGATATATAGAGGGAAAGAGCACTGGAAGGCGATCTCACATTGAGCGAGCTTCTTATGAAGCAACTATTAGACAACGCATCAACAAAGCAGACTACCACTGCAATGGAAATCTCGTTGCTTGCAAGATTAAGGGTTAACTAGGGCTCTAAGAGCCAATCAAGAATCCATGTCGTGGCTAAGCAGCCAAACAAGTACCAACCAAACGATGACCCATATAACTTTGTAGAGAAGTTCAAGCAAGTCAATGGCCTCCAATCTTACTTTGTGCTCACAAGATTTCGGTCTATGCTTAAGAGATAAGGGTAGGATGACTTGGTACATGAGTTTGGATGTTGCTAAGCAGACTGACTTCAACAACCTCAAGAGTCTCTTCATTAAGAGATTCTCTAAGCCTAGGTACTTCGATAACCTTCTAGTGCGGCTAATGAATGTCAAGTAGAAAAACAAGGAGGACATAAGAGACTACCTCATCCACGTGTGGAGCCTCTTCAAGAGAATCCCAACTAGTGAGCAACCTACCAAAAGAGCAGTCTCCACGGTCTTCATCAATGGGATACGAAGTGAGGAACTCTACAAGGCCTTGGCAAGTAATTCAAGCTTGTAACAATACGTGCTAGCTAGGGTCTTTGACGAGGCAATCAAAGTGGATGACCAACTCAAAGAGAGAAGCTCCAAAAGCTCAACCCGAGAGGAGACTAGCACTAGAAACTCTGAGAGAGTTTCAATATGCCTTTACCCCCAACTGAGTCTATAAATTCGTCATGGAAACCTACAAGTAAAACTCTACTATGTGAAGGTTAGAGCAAAATCTACTTTAAGTTGTGGGAGTCAAATACACACTAAGCACTTGTAAGAACTCTATTTGCCACATGGTGGGGGAGTGTTTTTTTCCATTGTCCCATTTTTGCCATGTCACTTTGACATCCTTCTCATGTCGCCTAAAGCTTGCGAATCCATATATGTTCATTGCCCTAGCAAGTGGCTTTGCCTATAGCCCCCACCACACAATTGATTAATAAAAATATATTCTTGCCCAAAAGGGGCCACATAATCACACGTGGAAATAAGGAGGTCAATTTACCATAATACCTAGTGATAATGCCTTACTGTGGCATTGCTATCCATGATTGACTTTGCAACAAGTTGTGGAAGTTGATGGGATAGAGAATTAGCTCTTAAGTTCTTGTGAATAGTTGATTATATCAGTTTGGCCATCAGTAATTGTAGTGAGTTATGAAAGTTGATGCGAGAACTAGCTCTTAAGCTTCCTTGAATAGCTAAATTGTGTGGTGATGGCTAGCTGTTAGAGCTGTTCACACAAGGGTTCTTGTTTGGAAACCATTTTCAAGTCAGAAAGCGGTTTCTAAATCCATTCTAAGGTCACATGAGGGTTTTTGAAAATCCCCTTACCATTTTTAAAATTAAAAAAAATCAAATGTTTCTTTCTTTGGCTATCATCTATTCTTGGCTTTAGATTCCCTTTCCAGAAGGTATTCATTAAAAGTAGCAAGGGTTTTTTATGTCGGGTGGTTTTTTAAGGGAATTTATGGTTTTGGGAGAAAATTGGGAAACCCCTCACGTGATCTAGAGTGGTTTTGTGGTTTTCTTTGAAAATGGTTGGAAAATCCGTAAGAACCCCTACATGAACTCCCTTGATTGCTTGTGGGTTTCTAGTTTTCTTTGAAAATGGTGGAAAACCCCAAGGAACCCCTACATGAACTCCCTTTATTGCTTGTGGTTGGGGGGGGAGGGGGGGGGGGCGACAGGGACCATAGGTGTGAACGGGGGCGGATCTTGGATCTTTGGAAAACACCTGTTAGGATCCGATGGACGGGTTCGGGAAAATGGGGGCCACGTGGCGGGGTCGGAGGGGTTGAGAAATGCGATGCGCGTGGGGGTGGGGCACACGGCCAAGAGGCCCCACCCGCAGAGCAAATGCCGAGCAGCCAGAAGAAGAAGAGCAGCGACAAGGAAGCCAGGAGCCAACCCCATGTCTCCAGCAGTAAAAGAAGGAACACGGGCAAAGAAAAGAGGGGTAAAAAAAGTAACGTTGATAATAACAACGCCCGCGGGTCGCGGCGGCAGCAGCAGCAAGAGAAGAGGGCGGAAACACGGAACACGCGAAGAAGACGACCACGACGACGAAGAAGAAGGAGAACAAGTGTTACTGCCACCTGTAGTGCCCTCATCATCACCATCAACCACAAAAACCACCACCAGGCCTGATGAGCCTCCATTGAACCCGCCCCCTCCCCCCTTCTTCTTCTTCTTCTTCTCTCGCTTGCTGTTTTCCTCCTCCTGCTGCTCCTCCTCAAACCCTTGCGCCTCCTCCCCTCGCTCCCTGCTCCCCGCCATGGCCCTCCATCTCCTCCATGGCACCTTCCACATGACCGTCATGCAGGCCTCCGATCTCAGCGACGAGCATCGCCGCACCGGAGGCGCTCCCAAATTCTTCCGAAAGGTACTGTTCGTCAGCATTTCGCCTCTCTGTCTGTGTCTCTGTCTGTCTCTCTGTCTCTCTCTCTGTGCTTCCGTTTCCTTCCTCGTGCTGGCATGCCGTTTGTGCTAAAACGTCCGTCGATTCGTATCGGCTCATCTGTCGCATCCAAACAAGTGGAAAATTCCCTTTCTCTAAACATCGGACTAGCAAATGGCAAAATGCACTGTAAACTAGCAAGTAGCAAAATCCGCTGCAAATCCCCTTGCTTCATGCCACGGACTAGCAAGTTTGCATTTTGCGGATCGCCTCTTAGTTCCTCCTTGCAATCTCTTGCAGTTTTACATCCATACATTCATCTTCGTTGCATCTGTCCTGAACAGATTACAGCAACTGGGGGTCTCCTTAGATTTGTAGAAGTTAGCCTCATTTTGTGGATGCGACCTGCGTAGGATATCATTCTGTATGCTTCGATTCAAAACTTTGTTCTCTGCTCAGCTCTGAGTTCACTACCTTCGGCTATTTTTGTGAGTTCAAGCAAGGTTAGCTAAATCGTTAGTCCCTGTCAGGCAGATCTAGTGATTCATAGATTTGGTTTGGTAGCTTGAGATCTGTAATGTTGGATTGTTTTTCTCACGAGACCCTGTCGATCTGCATGCATGTTGATGTGCAGGTCCTACCCAGTGACGGAACTCCTGTTGTTCTACTAGGCAGCCTAAGCTTTGTTTCAAGGTGTATCTTTATCTGATGGAATGACATTCTCTTTTAGTTATTGCAATGTGCTTCGCGTTGTACTCGTGTTGCAAAAGCCAAGCAGTCAGTAATTTACAGTGCTCCACAGACTGAAAATAAAGCTCTCCCGTTTTATTTGTCCGATGTATCAATAAAATAAGTTTAGTTCACAGGGATCGATTACGACTGTGGAGTTTTACACACTTGGCTGCTGATTTGCAAACGTTTGTAGATTTTTGGAGTACGTTAAAAGTGTTAGCTTTTGAACCAGGGCACAAGCTAGAATGAAGATGCGTGAAATTGTTGGTCATTTATATCATCAGCTAAGAAGGCTGGAGCTAGTAGATGGTGCTTAGCTCTCTTTATTTCTGATGTGTTAGGTGTTGGGACTGTACTTTGTGTATTATGCCCATTCGGTGCACTGATTATTTTTCTATCTTGGTTCTCTATCCTACTTATTTAGTTCAGTGCCTGCTTTCCCTTTCGTCTGGCACTTCCTGTGGATAATAGCTTGCAAGAATGTCTGTCCTTAATACATGTACAAGTTCTTGGCATAGCCTTTAACCCATGGACCAATAAGCATATTTGATACCTGAGGGAAGTCATGGTTGGTGGATGTAAATTCTTTATTTTCCTTTGGGTGGGCTAGATCTGCAAGTCTGTGTGATCATTATGATCATATGTTATGTACAACATTCACGTTCACAGTGCCCTTAAGTACTTGCCACTTGTGGAGTTCTAGTTGCATGTTTGCTTCAACATTACTGATTGTGTTGTAGTGGTTCAAGCTGGATAGATCACCCCGTCTTGTGAAAAGCTCACTCTTGTCTCTCACATGAGTTGGTCGTTTTGATGCATTGAGAAGCCATATTTGTGTACAGTGATCCTCTGCTGTGTATTGGGGGTTAAGAAAATTTTAACGTGGGCTTTTGCTACTGTTTTGTTACTAAATCTGGAAGTGGTGGATGTGATGCCATTTTACTGTGTGCCTTGCTTGTGTGCAACTGGTTTCTGAAGATTTGTTTTATACTGGACATGTGGGGTGTATGCTTGAGCACTCCATTTTAATTTATTAAGCTGTCATTAGGTGGGCAAAGAGATTATTTATGGGTCTAGTTGGTATTTAAAGTGGTTGTAGTCATACTATTATACTTTGGGGTAACAGTTTAGTTAATTTCTGCGTACCGTTTTCAGTGTCACTATGTACTTTTCACAGAAGTAAACACACCGACTTAAATTTAAGTGTTGATTATAATGTTCTTTGAAATGAAATACAGTTGATTGAAGGTGTGGAGGATGCAATTAAGTTGGGCAAAGGTGCAAGTAAACTTTATGCCTCCATTGAAATGGAGAATGCCAGAGTTGGGCGAACGAGAGTTATAGTGGGGGAGCCCAGCAATCCAATTTGGAATGAGTCTTTTCACATTTACTGTGCGTATAATGTTGCAAATGTGGTGGTGGCTGTCAAGGATGACAACGCAGTAGGTGCAACAATTTTGGGAAAGGCCAAGATTCCAGTTACTGACATATTGTCTGGAGATGAAGTTGATAACTGGTATGATCTCACTAATGAAGATGGTTCGCAAGTTAAGGGGCGTATTCACTTGCGGATGCAATATTTTGACATCTCAACGGATCCCTTCGTTGGCAAAGGTGTTGTAGGTCCAAAGTATCCTGGTGTTCCATACACCTTCTTTAAGCAGTGGAAAGGTTGCAAGTTGACACTGTATCAGGATGCACACATGCCTAACAATTTCTGCCCAAAGATCTATCTCAGCAATGGTAAGTTGCATGAGCCAAGTAGATGCTGGGAAGACATCTACAAGGCAATAAGTGGAGCAAAACACCTGATTTACATAACAGGATGGTCAGTGTTCACAGAGATAGAGTTGGTCCGAGATAGGGAGAGGCCTATCAAGGGGGCAGAAGGGATAACACTTGGGGAGCTGCTGAAGAGAAAGGCGTCAGAGGGAGTAAGGGTTAATTTATTAGTGTGGGATGACAGGACGTCTGTTGGATTATTGAAGAAGGATGGGCTTATGGCAACACATGATGAGGATACTGAACACTTTTTCAAAGATACTCAGGTTAATTGTGTGTTGTGTCCCAGGAATCCTGACAATGGATTGAGTGTGGTGCAGGAGATTCAGATCGGTACAATGTTTACTCATCATCAGAAAACTGTCATTGTAGACGCTCCTTTGCCTGGACAACCAGATTCTGAAAGGAGGAGAATTCTGAGCTTTGTGGGTGGTATTGATCTATGTGATGGACGTTATGACACTCAATTCCATTCTCTTTTCCGTACTTTGGACTCAGTACACAAGTCAGATTTTCACCAGCCCAATTTTCCGGGAGCTAGTTTAAAGCTGGGTGGTCCACGTGAACCTTGGCATGACATTCACTCTAAGCTGGAGGGTCAGGCTGCTTGGGATGTTCTACATAATTTTGAACAGAGATGGCAGAAGCAAGGTCGTGAGGGCCAACTCTTGACATTGAGGGAGATTTCAGCCATTGACCCGCCTTCACAAGTCATGATGTTAAACGACCCTGGAAGCTGGAATGTGCAGGTATTCCGGTCTATTGATGGAGGAGCAGCTTATGGTTTTCCAGATAACCCTGAGGATGCTGCCAGGGCTGGGCTTGTGAGTGGAAAGGATAGCACAATCGACCGGAGCATCCAGGATGCATATATTCATGCCATTAGAAGAGCTAAAAATTTCATCTACATTGAAAATCAGTATTTCCTGGGCAGTTGTGCAAGCTGGGATTCAGATCAGGATGCTGGTTGTTTGCACTTAATCCCTGTAGAGCTCGCTCTTAAGGTTGCAAGCAAGATTGAGGCTGGGGAGCGGTTCTCTGTATATGTCGTTGTGCCCATGTGGCCTGAGGGAGTACCTGAGAGTGGTTCTGTGCAGGCAATCCTTAGGTGGATGCACAAAACGATGGAAATGATGTATAAAATTATTTCACAGGCCTTAGAAGCAAAGGGTCTCACTGATGAGAGCCCTCGAGATTATCTTACTTTCTTTTGCCTCGGCAATCGTGAAAAGAGGCTTGGAGATGAGTATGTTCCTCCAGACAGCCCAGAAGAAGGTTCTGACTATAAGCAGGCACAGGACCATAGACGGTTTATGATATATGTTCATTCAAAGATGATGATTGGTAAGTTTCCATTCTCTCATCTGCAAGAGGTTTTTTCTAACCAACGTAATCAATATTACTTTGCATTGAATTGTGCAGGTTTACTTATGTGTATTGTGTCGAAGACAATTTTTAGTTTTTTCAGGATGCTCCAGCCATAAGGATTGTGCTTTGCCCAGGCATCTGGCGATGCTTGTGCAAAATCATTGCCTTTAAGTGACACCTCTACAGTTAGTTTTGCACCACCAAATGATGTGCATAGAATTTGCTTGGGCTAATTTCATGGAGGGCTTTTGGCTGAGATTTTTGTTTCTTTATTGGGATTTAAGTTGCATAAAGCACTGTTTTTAACCCTACGTTTGCAAGCCTTGAATTTTGCATCTAGCCTCCAGAGTACTGATGTGCTTTTTTAAAAAAAATCTTGATTGCAGTGGATGATGAGTACATAATTTTGGGATCCGCTAACATAAATCAGAGATCAATGGATGGAGGAAGAGATTCTGAGATTGCCATTGGAGCATATCAGCCAGCCCATACGATGGTGAGTGAGTCACCCTCACCACGGGCTGATGTTCATGGGTTCAGGATGTCTTTATGGTACGAGCACTTGGGGCGATTGGATAATGCTTTCCTGCAGCCTTGGAGCTTGGATTGCGTAAGAAAGGTCAACTCTATAGCTGATGACCTGTGGGATCAGTTTGTGGGTGATACAGATGTGGATCTTCCAGGCCATCTCCTTACCTTCCCTGTTGCTGTGTCCAATGATGGATCTGTCTCTGCACTTCCTGGCCGTGAGAACTTCCCTGACACCAAGGCCCCAATCCAGGGTGACAAAACAGCTCTTCCTCCAATTCTCACTTGCTAGTTTCGGTTCATCACCGGAGCACCAATGCTTAGAATGCCCAACATTTCTATCAAACTCGACATAGCTTGTTTGTTTCAATGCTGCAACTATTTTCTTTACCGGTCATTGTTATTCGGTTGGTGCAGAAAAGCAGAAACTGTCAGATTAACTGAACGTTTTACTTTTGCCAAAGTCTGTGTATCATTTGTTTAGAGTTTCTAAGGTCTAGCAAGGGCCTCTTTCCTTGGGAATTTCTTGATGTCTAGAGTTTCTAACGTCTAGCAAGAGCCTGTTTACTTATGTGGGAATTTCTTCACTGGTGGCCTTTGGTGGCTAGTTCCTCGAGGACACAATTATTCCATACTTGCAAGCAAGCTTCCTTTCACCTAGCTGACAACCAGCTAGTTATTTCAAGCATCTAGGTATTTCAAGAGAGTGGCCACAAAATAAGTCTCCCAAAATACTGTGAATTATGTAACATTTCAAGAGTGTAGCCATACAATAAGACTCCCAAAATACTGTTGGTTATGAAACATTTTGTTTTCTACGAAACTTTGATGCAATGTTTTATTTTCAGCATAACTTTGATTAATCCAGAATACCACTTTGAAAAGTGACATCCCACAAGTGAAGTAGTAATCTTAACGGGTGGCTCGGCTTTATTTATGGCAAAATGGATCCTAATGTCTGTTCATCTCTATTACAACTTGGAAACTCTCATCACCCTGTTACTTTCAAATGCTGAAATCCCTATTATACTCATCCGTCAAGGCCATTGCAACCCAACCTTATATGCTGTATCTTGCCATGAAGGTTCTGAATTGCTTAAGAGGGATATATACCTTTCTACATGCAGCCAGAAAAAAGGTTCTTTGTTCTTTTGGGTTCCTTCAAAACTAAAGTCACCATTTTTGTCATCAAGTAAACTCTGCCAAGGGTCGCTGACATTCACAGTAATGCAACGTCATCCTAATTGTGTTAATTAGATCCAGCACAGTTCAAAGCCGCCGGTGGAGTGAGGAGAAACAACGGCAGAGATAACTTGCCAACACCAGATACCAAATGTAGCTTTACCTCAGCGCTGAGAGGGCTAATGAATCAGATCGTACACACGCATTAAACATCCAAACAGCTAACACCGTCAGAGAGCTGTCTGACCTGCTGGTATTACCTGTGCTTTTCCTCACCCTGGCGCGATATCAGTGCACCGTCTGCGTGCTGAGTCCTGACGATCCTTCATCCCTCCTCAGCCTGGGGCGATTGCAAATCTCCTAATTTACAGTTGTTCATGTCAGTGTAAGAAAATCCAAACATTCCTCGCTTTTATCTATATCTATATGACAGAGAATACAAATAAATACCAACGCTATTCCAAATATATATATTTCCCCGGTAATCTAGTGGCTATCCTAGTGGTAAGCAACTTCCTTTATTAACCCATTCACTTGGATTCAACTCTTCCTTTGTTTACATCCTACTAAATTGCAGTGTGGAATGTAGGAGTTGAACCCTAGACCTTTGGTCAACCTAACCTATTGATGAGCTATAGTCGTTTGGTCCTCACACACAATTTTTTGCACAAGACAATGACGCTATGCCTACCCTAGTGCAGTTGGCTCGCTAGAAATGGATTTGATAAAAGGCTTAGAGGAGGAGAGGAGAGAGAACATGTCTACTAAAAAATATTTGAGCTGGTCTTACTTAAAATTGGATTTACAAATATAGGGTTTGGAACGAGTTATTGTAGCCATGTAACCTCTATTGTGTGCATGCATGCTTTCTCCATCTCATGGAAACATAAACATGTTTGATAGCATGGTACAGGCAATAACATATTCAATTAATTTTGAAGAGGTTTTAAATAATATTGCATGCTCATGATGCACAATGCAAAAGCACAAGCAATGTTTGAGGTGGAAAGTGAGCAAATTTTGCAAATAAAATTTGGGTGTCTTAGCCGCAATGAAGATGGAAATCATCTTGTCATGCAAGGGGTGGAGGCGAAGGCTAGTGCACAATATGAAGTTTATGAATTTGGTCATGGATCTTTCATCAAAATCTTCATATTTGATTGCTTTTAATATAACAATTTAAATTATTCTTTCATCACACTTCATTCCTTGGAAATACTATGTTAGTGTGATTTATTTTAAGATATGCATCTCCCTTTATGTAATTGGCATGCCTTGAAATGGATTGTAGGTTGCATCATGCTTTTCTTTTGTGATGCACATGTCCTTTCTTATTAGAGACTGAATATGCAAAGATCTTAAGGTCTCTCCTATAGACCTTACGTTCTTTAGGGAAGAGAAGGTGGGACACATTTTATAGGAGTGCCATGAGGTGAGCACCCTATGGTACAAGGTCAAGAAGTGGATCCAAAGACTTGGATTTAATGGTCAAATTAGCTTACAACTAGTTCTATTTGGTAAAATAATATTAATGGATGAACAATATCATTAGGATAAGAAAGTGCCAAAGGCATGCAATGTATGATAAAGTGTTGTATCTCATAGGCAAACAAAGGGGAGTGTGTCCTAACCAAAATGCTATAAAAGGATATACTTGGCTCAACTATCAATCAAGTCTATCTCTTTCATTGTGTAATGATTGTCTACTAGTTATTTACCCCATAGTTCATTCTCATCTCTTTACTCAAACCATGTTTTGTAACATGTGCATTTGGCACACATATATGTCAAAAAAATCCAATCCCTTTTATAATTGTATTTTGTTTGGTGGGGGGGGGGGGGGGGATTTGTGAAAAGATACGAGATAGAAGACTGCAAATAATGCATCACTAATATGCAAAAGGTTCATATTACAATCATTATTTAAAAGGATCAATGGGATTGACTTCGAATCCATTGCAATGAATAACCATGAAGTAGCAATTTTACTCCTTGCACTTACCAATAATCTAGGTATCACAATACCTACACTATATCCAACACTACCATTTCTTATAGCTACGTACAAGACACATAATAAAGATTTTAAATGGTTAACCAATGCCTCAAGCTGTTATGCACATTGTAAATTATGTGAGAGAAAGTTGCCCACCTTAATAAGAAGGGAACATAACGAATGAGATGTAGTTTTGTTTTGTTTGGTTAAAGGCCCATTTAATAACTATAAGGATATTCTTAAGACCATGCTACCATTATGGGGGATGCATTCATACTGTTTCTTTATATCAGTAGAGCAAGCACTAAATATTCTTTGTGAAAGGTTAAGAATGAATTCCATTAATCATTTAGTAATACAAAATATTTGGTTTTTCAATCCCGATACTAAGTAGATATGTCTATTATAGTTTTCACATTTCTCTTAAATTGCAAGTTTGCATGTATATAGTAGTGAGACACAAAGTATAGCTATTTCTGAGTAGGTACAAATCAACAATGGGGTATGTCATATTGGACATTGGTGTAAATTAGCCCTAGGGTTGAAACCCTAGCTGAAAAGAAATAATAAAGAAAAAAACACTTCTTTTTTCTATTCCTCTTTCCCTCCATGATTGTTCCATGGTGAAAGGGCCTCTCCACCCCTGTGTTGGGCAAGGCATGCGAGCATGATTGCCCCCCTAGGCATGGTAATTTGGGTTCCATCATCACCAGGGCTTGAAGAAACGGTCCTCCTTCTCTTCCTCTCATTTTTCCTAATATTATTATCCTTTCAAAATATACCATGGCAACAATCTTTAAACAAGTCAAGGACTTTTGAATACTCTAATATATGATTCTCATGCCCTCTCTTTGGCTCACATAATCATAGAAGGCATGGATTGGTCCTTTCTTGACCACACATTAGATAATGAATGGAAGAAGATTCGTGTCTCAACATACCATATGCATATCTCTGCCCTCTCTCTTTCTAACAGTATCCTGGAAGGAATGGACTAGTCCTTTCTTGCACTACACAACTGATAACAAATAGAAGAAGAATCATCTCTTAGCAACATCATCGCTTGTGGGATTAGAATTTAGGCACAAGCCTAGTCGTGACAAACTTATCTACCATGGTGATTGCCTTTGTGGAAAATCGTGCCATAAGGATTGTCACATACTCTTCTTACAAATTATGCAGTTGACACAAGCCTAGTTATGACAAACTTACCTACCATGTCAATTACCTTTGTGGCAAATCGTGCCATAAGGATTGACACCTTACATATTATGCTGTTGATAGGGTTGTCGTAACTAGTATATCATTATGCTTATAGTTCTTCTATTACATAATAATCAATGGACTATTATGTAAGTCCAAAACTTGGCAGCCTATTTATACATGGTGTCTTCTTCTTTCCCTTGACACTTGCTACTTTGAAATTTTGCTAAATAACACAAGATAATGGAGCATGCATTTGTAAAGCATATGCCAAGCCAAGCACACCCTTTATTGGATTAGCATTTAAGCTATCCACAAAGCATTGCACACAATCCATTACCAGTTCAATGTAGACTTCTTGGGTATTCACAAGACCTAGCTAAGTATGTAGTTTTCTTTGTAATGAAGTATAAGAAGAATTAAGATTTGATATGACTACATCACTGATTGTCCCAATAGATATTAACTTTCTCTTAAAACTTGACTCAATAATTTAACTCCTTAAGATTATCAATTGTCATATGAAAAAAAATTGCACAATAAAACCAAAGTACCATGCTTAAAAAATATTATGTTCTTCTAAGTGTGTGTCCACATGAATGCTATATGGTTGTTGGCTAGGTGATGAGCATCTAAGCCTCTAAAAGTGACATCAATTTGATGAGTACAGGGAATTTGCTACTTTCTTTGCAAAGATATGCTTGAAAATAATTTGCTCTCAAATTTAATTATTTGTTGACGAGAGAGACCCTCGAAGCAAACTTGACCATCTCCCCTATTGCCAAAGCTTCACAATGTGCAAGCCAATGTGATGTTAATAGATTTGACATGCCTTTCTTTAAAAGTCAAAACCACTCACAAGGCTAACCATGAATACATGAAGTATCATTAGTTGCCATGGCAATCGACGTTAGCAAGTCACAAAGATCTTGAAGAGATGCAACCTTTCTCATCCTTTCTTGCATTTGAACATACATTTCTAAATATCATTTCTATGGCCAATGTCTTATTATCCTCATCCATTAAAAAAATAGTGGAATAGGTTATGTTTCCTTTTTAGCTTTATATATGCATGTTGGCCATTGCAATTTTTACCAAATATCATTCTCTCATCCTTTCTCATAACATAACAATCTATTTCATGTTTCATTAATTGCATTCATTGTAACAATGTGTACAATAAAATATATTTTGCTTTCAAAGGTATATGTGTACTTTGGCTATTGCCATGTTATTGCCACTTGACAAAGCTTGCATGTTGATTACATCATATTCACATCCATCTTCCATGCCATATGGATAAGACACTGTAAATATTTTGTACCATTCATCAATAGAAAATTTCACCAAAACATCACAACCTGCAAACATTATACTATTGTATCTTTTAGGGACTATAAACACTTGACAATAAAGTCAAGTCTGAACTTCTGCTCCAATAATTTGCTAGTGTGAAACAAGGTTTACTTTTGCAAGTTGCCACATCCTTCTAAAGGTGACTAGCCTTGCTTCTTCTTTTTTTTGGAAAAAGCATGTTATTGGCTTGGAATTATTAGATCTTTTGAAGCTTTGCATTGTGCTTTCTTTTTCAATAATTAATATTGAATTATATATATAGTTATTGAGTTATCTTTGGAGTATACTTCTATAAAAGGCATTTTAATGGTAACCATGCTCTTCAAATTAGACATTTTGTTAGAATTACATTTCACAAAGAAAGAAAACCTAAAAGGCTAACTTTTTAGAAACATAGTACTGACCTACAAAATAAACCTTGCTGCAAAATGCAAATAGTGTTACACAAGTACATGATCAATTGGCTAGGTCGTAACATTGATGTCCACACAATACTTGCCACTAGTAAATTGAAGCTCACATTATGCAATTAAAATATATGATAGACTTTTATGCTTGTATTGTTGCAAGGATTGTAGACTCAAAGAAGCTTTTTCATAATGTTGTTAGTCCCACTCTTGGTGGGGTTCATGTCTCTACAAATTTTAAAGAGTGCAAAATACTTGCACAAATGAAACCCTGTGATAAATTTAGTGAACCTATCTTGCATATTCAATTGCCAAAAACTGGATCCTACATTGTAGGAGACTTTGCATAGAAGCCATCAATCCTTTTCCTCCATGCATTTAAGGCAAAAGGTGGACATGGCTTGAGATTGAAAAACTTATTTGACAGGCACATAGCATGGGTAGACTAAGAATGCATTTGGCATGTTAAAGAATAAATGGAGGATACTCAAAAATCACAAGTTATCTATTACCTAAAATCATTCTTTTGAAAAGTGCACCCCCCTGTAAGGGTATGGGCTTTGTAGCTATACCATGGTGTTATCTCCGAATGCACCTATATAGGGAGTAGTTGTGACTCTAGGCTCTGCTTGGTTTCCACTCTATGTGTGATTCCCTATACTCAGTGGTGAACCCTCATATGTGCGGCATCACGAGGGTGTAGTCCTGAGATGTGCCTCAATGTAGTCTCTTTTTGATACCATGAATACAAAGATTCCTTATTGATATATCTTGTGTGCCATTCCGTTGTGCCTTTTGTGCCTCATAACAGGTTTTACCATGAAGTCCCATGAAGGTGCATAACACTTGGTATCAGAGCAACTCTAGCGCGGAGCATACTAGCTCGAAAGGGGAGTAGGCTCATGGACGCGGAGGAGATCCTACCATAATACGTCGCGCAACGCGACGCGGTGACCCCAACACGACACGACGCAACACGGCCCCGATACAATGCGATATGACCCTGACGCGACACAACCCCGACACGACGTGATACGACACAACGTGATGCCCCACGTTGCGATGCCCTCCTGAGCAAGTTTTCTACTGAAATTTGGAAGGTAGTTTGAGGTGCCAAAAAAGTTGAGAGGGAGCCGAGGCGTGATAGGAGCACGCGGCATACCATTAAAAAATGGCTTGGAAAGAGCTGAAGTTGTGGGAAGACACTTTCCTTGAAGAGGAAGATGAGCTATGTCACTAGCTCAAAATCACATATAGGAAAAAGGAGATGCGGCTTAAAATGATAGAGTAGACAAGGGGAACCATCGACATGCTGAAGAAGACCCATCAAGGAGCCGACGTGCTCGATGATCTTGAAGAGAAAGCTGAAGAGCTGGATGAAGATCTGCAAGAGGTTGACTACCAGTTGATCATGGTGCGAGAGACAGATAGACTGTGGCAAGTTAAGACGGCCCGAGACCTCGACATGGAGCTACATGAGAAAAATCATGTTGAGGTGGAACTAGGAGACTGCCTCTGGATCTGAAGAAGCCAAAGAGTGGGCCGAGCCATACTTGAAGCAGATGCAGGCTGAAAGAGTCCAAGAGTTGAAGAATGGAGCGAAGCCAACCAAAGAAGAACCAAAGAGGCAAGAGAGCTAGAAATAGGTGAAAGAAGAAGAAGAAACATGATCGGATGAAGATAAAGAAGAAGACAAGGGGGAGGATGAGCTCGACATTGATCCTGGAACACCTCACCCCCAAGGAGAAGCTAAGGACTTCTACCCCGACTACTACCTTGAAGATCAATACTTCGATAAAGAATACCCTCCTGAAGGAGATGGATACGGTTATCCTGAGGATGTCCCCATCGACTACCACCCGGAAGGAGAATACTTCTACACTGACTACCCCTATCCCGAAGAATACCAAAATGAAGAAGTTCCAGAAGAGGAAGAAATGATGGAATATTATGTGAAGGGAGAAGGATGGAAAATGGATGTGAGTTCAAAGGTAGAAAACATCATGATGGAGTTAGGATACAAAAAGGAAGAGGAAGCAAGGTGGACATGCCAGAAGGATGAGAGACTATAGCCATAAGAAGCCCGGTTGGTTGAAGAACCAGTGTTAGAAGAAGAGAAGGGGGAGGATGAGCTCATTACAGATATTGGAACACCTCTACCCGTTGAGACTGAGGGTGAGGCCAGGTTGGTGCCCTCCTGCGAGGCACATGATGCCTCTGATGAAGAAGAAGTAGATGAAGAGATAGAGTTGGAAGATGAGAATGGAAGGGCAAAACCACATGGGGCAGGGCATCTGCTACATGGAACCAACACTTCTACTTTAGATGATGATATAGGCGAAGAAAAAGAAAAGAGAGAGGAGTTATAAGAGAAAATAGAAGAGGAGGGGGAGGATGAGGTCAGCCCAGATCTTGGAACACCTCTACCCCGACAACCCCAACCACAAGGAACAACCAAAGTCTCACAATTCAATGATGATAGGCTAGGAAAGGAGTTTAAGGAGAGAATCATGAGAATATGGGATGAGATAGAAGAAGATGATAGGAAAGAAGAAGAAAAAGAGTTGTTAGATGGAGCCATAGAGAAAATCAAAGAAAAGATGAGGCAAGAAAATAGAAGAACAAGTAGAGTTAGCTAGGAAGAAGGAAGAAGAAAAAGAGAAACCAAACCGTGATAGAAGAGAACAAGTAGAAGAAAACAAGAAGAAGCAAGTTAGAAAAAAGATGGAACAAGAAGAAAAAGATAAGGAAAGTAAGTTGAAAGAGCAAGTTTGGAGAGCTAGGAAGCCAAAGGAAGAAGATAGGCTAGAACAAAAAGAGCAAGAAAAGATAGATCAAGGCAGGAAGGCCAAAGAAGAAAGAATAGAAAACAAGCAAAAAGAAGTAGCGCAAAAGATAGAGAAGGAAGAGGAAGAGAATGAGACAAAGAAGAAGGCGAAACCAAACGCCAAGAAATGGAGGCAGGTCAACAGAGCCAGGATGAGAGAATGAAGATGCCTCCAAAACCCCCCCACTCAAACTGTGGCTAAGGATGAAGCAACCCCAACTTTTACTCCAAGGCCACACCCCATCCCAGCCAACTTAGATCAAAGTAAGAACCAATTACACTTCAGCAATGGAGTCATTGGCTACGCCTTTGAGCCCGAAGAGGCAAACCCTTATGAGCTTGAAAAGAAGGAGTCAGAGGACAAAGCCTCAAGAAAGGGAGAGCATGAGGGAGTGCTCACAATATGGTCCGATCAAGGTGACTTAGTGCCAGGGAAGCAAACCTTGCTAGTTGAACCCTGGAGAACCCTCCAACTCACTCTTAAGGTGAATGTCTTTGGTCTATGGAACCTGTTGGGACCATACTCAATGCTAACAAAGATTGAGATCTTGGCATTTAGGCTGCAAGCAGTGCAAGGAGAGGTCATTCCGATCGTATGGATCCTCGTGACCCACCAAGCACCACACAAATGGGCGTCACCCCAAGAGCTTCAAGGATATCTCTACTTCCGCAACCCAAAATCCGGGCTAAGTGTGACAACTTAGTCCATTCCCTGTCAAGAACCTCAACTCCAAATGAGGCTAAGAAGAGCCAAAGAGGTGCCATGCACCAGGACTGCACCTTCAATGCGAAAAGGCAGGATGAACCAACTAGCTTGTCTAAGTATAAAGCAAACAATGAAGATCTGGCAAAGAGGCCAAAGAAAACAACCCAAGTAGTTGCATTAAGACCTCGGAATGAGTCAAGAAACCACCCTTAATTGCTGAGGACAACAATTCATTAAGCGGGGGTGAGTGTAAGGGTATGGGCTTTGTAGCTATACCATGGTGTTATCATTGAATGCACCTATATAGGGAGTAGTTGTGACTCTAGGCTCTGGTTGGTTTCCACACTACGCGTGATTCCCTATGCTCAGTGGTGAACCCTCATATGTGTAGTGTCATGAGGGTGTAGTCCTCAGATGTGCCTCAATGTAGTCCCTTTTTGATATCATGAATACAAAGATTCCTTATTGATATATCTTGTGTGCCATTCCATTGTGCCTTTTGTGCCTCATAACAGGTTTTACCATGAAGTCCTATGAAGGTGCATAACACCCCCCCCTCCCCCCAACCCATGCGGCCCCTCTACACGAACAAACTATCTCTTCCTTTTAACTTCAACACTTTTAAAAAAAAAGATGCATGCCCTTATCCTCAATCCCATACTTGCCTCACAACACATAATTTTTGTTTTCAAACCATATTTTTACCACCCCTATTGCTACTAGTGACGTAGACAAATTGTGCTAATAAGTAAAGTGTAAACAAATCATATGCAAACAAAATTGTTTTTTATATCGCTATTGTGTAAGGCTCAACTCCTTATGAGATTTTATCAAAATGAATAGAATGTAGCCATTGGAAACTTTCACAATTAAAATCAAAGTTAAAATGAATAAGTGGTAATTCTTGGAAGCTATTGGTGAAATTTAAGGTTGAATTGAACACCTTGGAAACTTACATAGTGTTGGGAGTTAAAGGTTGCATGTGCCCAGTCACCTACATTAACTTATATTCTATACTCGCAAACCTATATATTGTAGATAGTTGGGCGCCCATCACTGTCACTTTATTATTTATTCTTTTAGTGGCACACACTAGTCTCTCTCTTCTTACTTGAACCTCCTTATCTCTTGCTCCCTTCTTGCTTCTGCTCATACTTCCACTTCTGTTCCACCTTTCAATCGATATCAAAGTGGGCATTTGTGGAGCTTCATCATTACTTGCTTTAGCCTAGGAAGAAGAGCTTTACTTTAAGCTTTCATGGCAGCCAAATATGCATTTAGTCTTAGCCTGCTCCAGGGCTTTCAAGGCTTATTCTAGGACTTCAAAGAGGTTTCTTGGGCATTGCTTCAAATCCCATTGTGGTCAATAGTTTCTACCATAGCCCCTAGACTACTCAATGTGATTGGCACCCCTTTGTCCTCCACACTCCAGTTGCTCTCTCTAGATCACTTCTCATTGCTCCTCAGAACATGGGAAAACCCCTTGGTAATCTCCTAGATCCATTTCAAGACTTGTTGATTAGTCATACACTCACAGTTTTGGTATAGACCTATTGTATACAGTGTGGAGAACATACAATGAGATCCATAATGCTTATCTAATTCTTTATGCTATTTTGATGCCCAAATATTATGGGATGCTTTGAGATGCTATTTGGATTGGATAGAGCTCATTTAGCTTAGTTTTAGAAGGGTGTATTGCTGTGGTTATAATAGTTTGGACAACAAGCATACAACAGTGAAGCTTTATGCTTTGAATGCCTAAAATCACTTCAGGTATGCTACATGCTATATAGATGCTTCGCATTAATTTATGTGCCTAGATATGCTTATGATGCACTTTGATCTTTGTATTTGAGCTCATGTTTATATGTTCTTGCAAAGCTTGGTTCTTTAGAGACGGTGGGAGTTTCTTGCTCATGTACATGCTTAGTTGATATACTCATACACTATTCTTGCAAATATTGTGGGTTGATTTTCTTTTGAGCACTTGGATACCATGTGCCCATCATTGTCCATGGATTGTCAGTGGTGGATGCTTGGCATGCATTGGTTGTATGCATCTATGTATCTAACACTTTGTATGCTTTGATAGTTCTTAGTACATGGTTACTACATTGCTAGTTGCATTCTATATATTCGGGTTGCTATTAGATGTCCCTTGCGGTCGGAGGAAGTTTACTCTGTTGGTTATTTTTCCACTTATGTATAGTCATTTACTATGGTTTTATGGATAGAAATGGTGAATATTGTTTATGACAGTTTCTTTGAGCGCAAATGCCTTGTTTGAGTACTCTATTGCCTACTATTTGTGGATAGCTATATACTATTTTGTTCCCCACCTCTTTCCCTCCCTTTTACCTCAATTTTGGGGCTATTGTGCTATAATTATAGCAGCCCCTAGTCTTGTAATTTTCAATCATTTGCAAGCATAACGGTAGGTACTTATTATTAAGTGGTAGTGCTATGTTTAGCATTGAAAAGCCAAATGGTAACACCTTCCAATATTGGAAGATGTAAATATGACAGGTTATTCTAGTGTAAAAGAAGCAAATTAGGCCATTGAAAACCAAGGGTATAAAGCTGGAAAATTGGGATAGAGATGATTGGGATGAACTAGGTGAGTTATGCAAGTCTACTATTATACTCTCTTTGTCTATGCAGGTGTATTTCATTGTTATATCTACTATTGTTGGTGCATATGATTTATGGAAGAAGATATGTGATATTTATTACAAGCAGAGTCTTGCATCTCAGTTGTATTCATTGAAGAAGCTTGTGGACCTTTGCATAAAGGAGGGGATCCCCATATCTATTCATTTGAATGAGTTTCACTGTATTTTCAGCCAGCTTATCTCGCAAGACATCTTTTGAGGATAACATAAAGTTTTTGTTCTTGCTTTTCACTCTACAAGAGTCATGGGATAGATTTCATACTACTATGAGTACTAATCCTTCCACACTTCTCATACACTTATAGTTAGAGGCAAAAATGGTGGAAAGGGTAATAATAATTGTGGTAGAGACTCACAGCCCACTAGGGGCAAGTCTTAGTGTTGTGGGCAATTTGATAGTAAGTCCCATAGTAGTAAGTCCTCTTTGACATGCCATTATTATGGGCATCATGATCATAGTAGACCGCAATACCGTAAAATGTGCGATGATATGCACAATAAGAAAGGCAAGGGGAAATTGTAGAAAAATGCAAAGTCCACTTAGATTGTGCCTAAGTCTAGTGTGAAGGTAAAGGAGATAAATGCCTTGGAGTACAACTCCAATGATTACATTATTGTTGCTTCATAACTTGATGTTGCTCAGTTGATCGATGCTCCCTCTTCTTACTCTTAGTGTGAGCTTCTTAATTCAAGAGCTTCATTCCATTTACCTTGCATTGTCATTGGTTTGATAGCTATTGTAGTGTTACAGGTTCTATTAGCCTATGGCATTGCATTGGGTGTCATTGGTATAGCAGATGTTAGGCTACAATTTAGTTTGGTGCTCCTTTTGTGCTCCACGATGTACGTCATGTCCCAGCTTTGACCAAAAGCCAATTACCTCAACAAATTCCTTGTTTCATCTAATCCAATTGGCATGCTAAGGCTTTTGCCAATAGAGCATAAGAATACATGAAAAGCAAAAGAGTAAGACAGAAAAAGAGCAAGAGTAACAATAAGTAAAAATGAAGGTAAGAAGAAAGCCCCATCACCATGAAAATGACTTCTAAAACCATTAAAATCTTTATATTTACCTTTCTCAACTTTCTTTCTTCTTTCAATAGGGTATGCAAAATGATTTCTCAAGATTCTTCCAATGATATGGATAAACATAGAGAAGCAAAATGATAAGGAGAGGAGGAAGGAAAAGAAATAGTAAACAAAGCAACAAAAGAATATGTAGAACCCAAAGAGAGCCTTGAAAAGTGAAATAATTAGAAAAATTTTAGTCCAAAAACAAAATGTAATAAGAACTTGAAAAACGAGTATCTAGAAGTTGTTATCAAATGTCTTGGGAGATGTGGTGTCACTATATCAAGGTCTTAGTTAATGATGATAGGTACCATGCATCTTTTGGTGATTCTTTATGGAAGATCATCCATGGTAGTATTGCTTTTGCTAGAGGTGCTAAGGTTGGTAGCCTCTACCCTTTGCTTGTCTCTGGGTCTATTGACTATGTTTTGGTTGTGACTGCGATCTTCCACATGTATCTTTATGGCATCATCCCCTTGGGCATATGTCTTTGAAAGAAATGAAAGTATATGTTTGTAGTATCTCTTGCCCTTGGATTATTCTTGTTTTGATTCATGTGATCATTATTTATTTGGTAAGTAGACTCGTAAATTCCATAAGAAGTTTGGTTTCTATGCATGTAGGTGAGAATTTGGCTCTTATCCATTAGACACATGTGGTCCCGTGCCCTATCAGTCCTTGGGTGGTGCAAAGTACTTTATTACACATAGATGATTATTTGTATAAGGTTTGGGCCTATCCTGTTTAACACAAATTGGATGTTTTACCTACATTTCAATGCTCTCTTACCATGGTTGAGAATTAGTTTGGGTATAGTCTAAAATACCTATGGTCTGGCAATGGGGGTGAATATGTCTATAAGGCTTTTGAGAAACTTTGTGATGAGAGAAGTATTAAGCGTCAGTTGAACGCCCCATATATCCCACCCCAAAATGGTATTGCAAAATGCATGTATATAACTATTTAGGAAAGCATCAGTTGATTGCCCCATATATCTCACCCTAGAGTGGTGTTGCATAATGCATGAATAGAACTATTCAAGTAAGACTATGTACTATGCTTAGTTAGGTAGCCTTACCATAGCAATTTTGAAATGAGGTAGTTACTATTGCTATGCATCTCATTAAAAGAATCCCATGTATTGCTCTTGGTGGTAGAGTTACAAAGGAGGTATAGTCTAGTAAACCTCCCTTCATATGCACACTTGTGAGTCTTTGGATATGAGACTTTCTACCATACTCCCAAAGATAAGCACAATAAGTTGGATTCAAAGTCCATCAAATGCATTTTTCTTGGATATGGAGATGCAAGTGAGATGGGCTATCATCTTTGGGATCTACGGGCTTGAAAGGTTATCCATGATGCTATTTTCAAGGAGGAGCTTCCTATTATAGTACAACCAACCCCAATGACACAGCCTACTATAGTTGTTGACGATGTAGTGGCCCAAGATCTCTTTTTGTGTAGGCTCATGATGTTGGATAGAGAGTACATGCCACGTATAGGCCCCGCAGCTAGTTTTGAGATTCTCCACTAGATCTATGGATTATGTCATGGAGGCATTATCTGCTGCCACTTACCTATGACCAGGTTATGCATAGAGGTGATTCTCATTCTTGGGAGAGGGCCTCGGGTAAGTTACACATGAATATATGTGTGCATCATGTGGGTTCAAAATAAGGTATTTTTAAAATATCATTTTTATACATTTTTTACATACAAATGGGTGTAATATAAAGGGGTTATTTACAGATTGAATAGAAAAGAGTTATGTTTTTTTCATGAAAAATTCACAAATAAGGATATTTATAAATAGGCCTTGAACGCACGTGATGTAGAGGATATACACATAGTAACTTCCCAGAGGAGAGGGCTATGCAATCTACATTTGATTCGATGCAAAAGAATCATACATGGGACTTAGTTTTCTTGCTTGATGGAAAGCGTGCATTACCATGCGATTGGATATACAAGTTGAAGAGTACCCCTCCCTAATCTAGCATATAAGGACTGATTCATTGCTAAGGGTTTTAAGCAAGAAAAGGGAGTTAATTTTGATGAGATATTCTCTCATGCGGTCAAGATGACTACCTTATGCTTGGTCTTGGCCTTGGTTGCTTAGTTGGATTTGGATCTTTATCAAATGGATGTTAAGTATGATTTTTAACATGGAGACCTACATGAGGATATTTATAACTAGTAGCCTAAAGGAATTTGTGAAAAAAGACAGGGAACACCTAGTGTGCAAACTGAAGAAGAGTCTTTATGGGCTTAAACAGACACCTAGGGAATGGTACCATAAGTTTGATGCTTTCATGCATTCACATGGATATTCCTGCCACAATATGGATCTGTGTCTATACATGAAGAAGGATCATGGTGGTAGCCTTATTATCTTGGTGCTTTATGTTGATGATGCTTATTGTTGGGAGTGCTCATGCTGAGCTTGATGCTTTAAAGACTCAGATCAAGAAGAGCTTTCAGATAAAGGACATGGGCATGCCTCACACATACTTCCTTTTGATTACATGGGTATGGGATGTTTAGGTGCTTGATTGTCTATATTTCACCAAGCTTTCGATCACATATGTCCATAGGTCATGTCAATTTTTTTTTTGTAGGTTGTGGTTTTCTTGGGGATTCTTTATCAATAATGTGTCTGTTGTGTCTAGTAGTGATTTTATTTATATATTGTCTTTGGTTTTGTAGGCATCTCTTTGTGTGTCTAGTGTGTGTATTTGTGTCTAATCTAAATGGCACCCCAAGATGTCATGAAGGGTATCATGAGATACCTTAAAGGCATTGCATAGATATGCATTTGCTATGGTAGCACTAGGATAGGAGTTGTGGGTTACATTGACTTGTCTTATGCAAGGCATACAGACAGTAGGAAGTCCACCTCTGGGTATCTCTTTATCTTTGTTGGAGGTGCTATTCCTTAGATGTCCAGGGTGCATAAATGCACAGCCTTATCTACTAAGGCTGAGTACATTGTAGCTACTAAGGCTTGCAAGGAGGCCCTATGGTCAGGTCATCTAGTTGCAAATCTTGGTATGACTATGACTCCTATATTACATTCGGATTCAATGAGTGCCATTTAATTGGCTTGTAATCCGGACTTCCATGCAAAGACAAAGCATATTGAGGTGTGTTATCACTTTATTAGATAGGTGGTAGAGGCCAAGTCCATTGAGCTTATCAAGATCCCTACAGATACAAATCCTGCATATCTACTCACTAAAAGTCTCCCAGTGGAATGATATGTCTTCCTCGGAAAGATGATAGGTGTAGGATGAGATAATGTCTCTTCCTCATCCTATTGTACTTCTATGTACACTTTGTACCTTTTCACTTTTTTCTTGTTTTCTCTGACTAAGGCACTTTCACCTTTAAGTAGGAGGTTTTTGGAGGTTAAAGCCACATGCACCTAGTTGCCTACACTTACTTGTATATTGTACATGTACACATGTACACTACAGGTGGTGTGTGCCCATCACTATCACTTTATTCTTTATTCTTTCAGTGGCAATAGAATAAGGGAAGGTAGGTCACATATTGTGACTGTTGGAGTTTCCAAACATCAATCTCTCTCTTCTTGCATAAACCTCCATAGCTCTTGCTCCCTTCTTGCTTCCCCTTGTGATTCCACTTCTGCTCCACCTTTCACATATGTTTGCTTATTTATTATTGTGGCTTTTTTCTTTGTTGTGCTTAAGGTTGATTATTTTTTGTACTTTCATAAGATTATCAAGATGCTCATGTACTCATGACCATAACAAAATTTTTAAAGGAATAGATTAGTATTAAATAAATATAAATAAAATAATTATACCTTAATTATTTGACTCAAAAAGTAATAAATCCCTCTCTCAACTAGAGCATCTACATATTCCGCTAGAATCAATACTTCTATTGTTAGTTTGTTAGGGTTGAGCCAAAGTTTAGCTTCAAAATAGCTATCATCAAAGAGTAGTCTTTTGCTAAAACTCTAAATAGATCTCCCATGGAAGTTAAATTAAAGTAGTCTCTAAAGCTTGCTCAACAAGTCAGTCCTTGACCTTAATGTGATACTCCATTCTTTCATCATTTGTGGTACTAAGACCAAAAGAGGATTGGTGTTTCACACTTTCTTTCTCTTCTTCTTGGTCTTGTCAATCTCTTTTTGCATTTTTTCATTATCCAAAAGTTCCTACCATAAGATTTCTAAAGTTATTTTAGCACAAAAATCCACTTTTTCTTTGCTAAAAAGTTTAGTAGCCCTACCCAAATGAGACACATCACATATAAATGCCTTTAGTCAATTTTAGATCATATTGGGAATGCCATAGGATTCGCCAACAAGGATCTCATCTAGGAATAGTTAGAGGTATGGCTAAACATGAGAAAATTCTTAAGCTTATGAAGTGATTTTGGTTGGCCTCACAATTAATGCACAGATGGGGATTGCCCCTCTATTTCCTTATTGCATGTTTGACAATACTCCTTTTTAGTGCTTACCTTGGTATCCAGTTGCCATCTTTTGTTGAGAGCTTTATACAACTTGAGATTGGAGCCAAGGGGCATAGGGAAACGTGGTATGGTTCTAATATCAGGTTGATAGTGTGATATCAAAATTCCCAACATGTTACCAAACTTACAAGAAAAATTATAGTAAAATAAGATGACAATTTACTTTCTTTTTGTGTATTTTCAATATTGTTTAATTGTTGCATGATTGTACTTGTCATGTTGCATAGGTCTGCATGTGACATTGATTGCTCATGTTTGGTAGTTAGATGGCAAGGACTAAAGTGATTTGTACTTGGTGCAACAGATTATTAAAGGAAGATATTATTTTACAAAGGGTGCTAATGGTGTGCAAGGGATATTTATTGGGTGCTTGAGTAGCATGGAATTATTAATTTTTTCTATGCATGCTCCCTAATATGATGGTTGTATGTGCACAAGTGTTATTTTATTGTTTGAGGGCTTATTGATGAAACTCTAGAATTATTACTTTATTAGAATTAATATTTTTAGATCATATCTTTACAAAAGATAGTCCACTTTGGAGAAAAGAATGGGGAAAGAAGAGCCATGCAAGGAAGATAAATGTTTGGGCCTATTCTTGGGATGTGTTTTGCATTTTGAGCACCAAGACAATAAAACAAAATAAATACATACATGGGGGATGTGCTCACCCATGCATTAGGGGAAGATTGTGCCCAATTGGTCTCTCATGCACTCTTCTCTTTTAGTTCTATTATTTAGGAGTATTTAGTTTTATGAATTTTGTTCAATTTTGTGCCAAGCTATGGTGAATTCTTGCAACATTGGTATTCGAGTGCAATGATTGGTTTGTGTGTCACTATCAAGGTCACTATCAAGATCAAGACATCCATCTATCATCAATGTCTCGTCCATCTTCAAGATCAAGCATCATTGAAGTATCTGTGGAATGAAGCTTTCCATAGTGGCTTATTGTTTTGCGCATGGAAGATGGCAATTTCACCCTTTCCAAGGTGATATATACATTCTCAAAGGTCTCTTTCTCAAGATTTTCTTCTCTTGGACACATTGCTCTTCAAAACCACCTACAAGTGGTTTTCCCTACTAAGTTGATTTTGCCCAAAGAAGGGAGAGAGAGAAAACTTAAATTATAGCCTTACTCTTGCTACCTTGACAATTCCAAAACCACTCTTGTCCTTTCCTACTTCTCTAGCACTATCAATGGGCTCTTGATGTTCACATGTTAGCAAGAAGCACAACAAATCCAATCTATCATCCAAGATGAAGATGATCACATTGTGTCTCCCTTTCTTCTTCTCTACTTAACAGATGCAAGTAGACCCTTTCTTCAAAATAGTAAATATGTCCCCTTCTTATGAGTACAAGTTGCCCCCTTCTTATGAAAAACAAGATGTCCCTAAGCTTAAGTAGCCCCTGTGCTTGCATATATCAATTACATTGACCCAAACTTCTTCCCAAGCATTCCAAAGCCAAGAATTATTGCCTTTATTCCATCCATTAATGGCTACCCAAATGCAACCAAATCAAGCCCTTGAATCATGCCTCAAGGTCTTCTCAAGACATAACACTTGTTTAGTGTAGAGATCACTAATGAGAATAGTACCTCTTTCAAGATAGAGACAACAAGCATAGATATCATAGAATAAGCTTGAATCCTTAATCTTCTACAATGAAGCTTCACTCCTCACTCCAAGAATGAGCTCCTACACATGCTGCTCTAACATCAATTAAGACGGAAGTAATGGTGGGATGCAAAATAGAAGCTATTGACCGTGAGAGGGTTGAGGGAGAGAAGCACATAAGAAAGTTTAGTGGATAAATGAATGGTACCCTTATTCTTTATTATTTTTACTTATGTATGACTATACAATGTATACTTATACAAGGTGGACAATAGGAGGTTTTTTGTTGTAAATCGTAAATTTTTGCAAAAATTAGGGCTTGATAGTCACCTCGGCACCCATGTCAATAGGAAAGGCATCATACACTAAATTCAACACTTGAAATTTTTGTACTTGTCAAGGAATTCAGATGCCAACCCATTCATTGTAAATTGGGGTAGCATTTGGACAGTTTGTGGTTCCAATTGTGTAAGTCTCCTAGCTGAAAATTCAAGGGGCAAATGGCCCAATTTGCTTGCTAATTGTATGTATAGCAAGGGGCTTTTGGAATAGTATAACAAGCTCATCTATAATAAGTGTAACCCTAACACTATGTTGCATCGATTTACTTTCACTTTTGGAAATGACTTTATCTTTGCTTCTTTCTTTTATGTGACTTGTGCCCTTTAGTGTGTGGATATCCAATCTAATTGTGGATTTTCTACATATCATGCACATATACTTAGTAAACGAAATAGATTTACACCTATTTGTCAATTTGTGGTAGGGCAAGCACCTCAATCAACACTTATAATGATGCATTTACTAGCCATCAACAAGGATTGGGAGGTTGATCTACTGTTGCAAAAAATATATTAAAAAATACAACTACTAGCATTCAAGTGCGGTTTAGAGTGACTTTAAAAAAAAAAACAACAAAGATTGCTATAGCACCATTTGGATTGGCCAAAAGAATAGGTTCTTATTGATTGCAAGCATCCTAAAGATTGTTATTCTACAAGAATTATTGTATCACTCATGCAAATCTTCCATCTACTAGAAATCAAAGGATTCATTTCTTTTCCTTTTTTGTCAAACTTGTATAAACACAACCCTATTTGCACCTCTTAGTTATGAACTTGCTATTGTTATGGAAGACAATCCTAGGCTTAGTCACAACAATGAGTATTGAGCCGTCATTCCCACGGCTACATGCATGGCCACTCTTTTGAAATAATCAATCTTTGTAGGAAACAAACACCATGGATGCATTTGTTATGAGAGCCAATGATCTCAAGGAGTAATTTGCTACACATGCTAGATGGCACATTAATTGTCAATGTTTTAAATGTCTGAAAAGACTTAGCAAGTTTTTTTAAAATCCATTTTGGCTAATGATGAAGGGAACCCCAATGCCTTCTCATTTGATGAGGTTAATGCTATCCTAGGAATAATAGTCCAAGTAAAATTGTTCTATTGTTTGTGTGTGATCAAGCATTTCTTATCAATCATCTAGAAGGCAAGATAAAGGCCTCTTTAGCTAGTGGCTGAAAGCCTAAGTTTGATTATGCATAGGATTCTAGTAAAGATAGTGACTAGTTAAGAAGAAGAAGAAGCTTTCTTATATGTTACTACAAGAATGAAGGTCACATTATTAAGGATTGTTAGAAGTTGCAAGTCAAGGATAAGAACAAGAAGAAAGGGCAAGGTTTGTTAGTTGTAGATATATTTTACGTTTTGGTTTTGGAAAAAAGGATATTGTGCATTGTGTTTGATAGTGATGAAAGTAAGCATAATTATAAATGAGGGATTTATGCTTGGTAAAATGCAACGTGTTGCATTTCCCAAATATGGTTTTGTTTAGGCAACTAAGAAGTTATAGTTGGTACATAGTGATGTGTGTATTTGTATTTAGTCACATGCATCACATTCATTAATGGTTTCATCAAATTAATATGGGTCTACAACTACTAAAATTGAAGTTGGGGTATTTATGTGCTTTACACAAATCTTATTTGTGGCTTAGGATGAGACAAGTTCTAATCTTTCTATATTATGCACAAACCATGGAGGGAAGGAGTATCATGAATTTATGTGTAAAGAAACATCAAGATTCGATACACAATGACTTACACTCTACAGCAAAATGGAGTGGCTAAGAGGAAAAATAGCATTCTTAGGGAGATGGCACTATGCTTGATAAAAGCACAAACTTGGCCTCATAGTTTTTAGTTAGAAGCTATTATATGTGCTAATTACAATGAAATGGATCCATTCAAATAAGATAATGACTAGAGCCCCCTGGTTCCCAAGTTGCAAATCTCCCTTTGTAGAGACCTTTGTAAAAAAATCCTTATCAAATTTTCATAACTTTGGAAAACTAGGCTTTGCATCCATTATGACTACCAATTCTAGGGATTACTTTCAATGTTATAATAAGGTTTGATAAACATTTCTTTAAGATCATAATAGAGCTTGGTCTTTAATAACCTATCGACCTCACATGGATATTGGATTTTGGGGGTATGTACAACTTTCTAAGTGACTTTGTCAATGTGTCTTTAAGTCTCTTGATGTAGTCTCTATTGGTAATCCCTTTTCATAGGATTCTAGCAATTGATAGCTCTTAAGTTTCTTAGTCGGTTAAACTATCATCTTTTCGCCTTGAATCATTCTCAAGGTTAGTGTCTAGGAAAAGTTATGAGTCCTTGCATATTCTTTTACAACAAATTTTAGTTGGGGGGACATGGTTTATGTTGGTAGTTTAAATTAGGACCAATAGTTTAGGAGAGATCCACTCACATGATGTCAATGTAAAATTTCCCTTGGTTGAGAATTTCAAGCTAGTTTCATTCTATGGCAGGTTTGTAGATTAACCCTTAAGTAATCTTCAATCATTGCTAGGATTTCCTAACGTTTTGTTATTAGGGTGATTTGAGACCTAATTGCTACGTATGCACCTCTACCTTGGTTTTGAGTGATTTATTCACCCTTCAATCACTTAAAGTTTCATATAGGGTTTTTGTTCTTAGACCTTGATTTAATGGTGGGTGTGTGGAATATCGATCTAAGTGTACCTTACTAGTAATTTTAGGGTTTTTCCACTTATACAACCTCATTTATTTACTTATATTTTCCCATTATCTCCTCTTAAAAATATCAACCATTTTTATTTTCTCTTGTCATCCCAAATTTTCTATCAATGGTTGATCATTTGTGGCTAGCTAAAGCATAAGTTTAAGGGTCTCCACTACTAGATATTAGGGGTGTTTTATTAACCCATTCATATTCCTATTCTTACAAATTAATCATGGACTTGGTTTCATGATAGAAGGTGCAAGATATTGATTAGTTAAGCCTTGACTAGTGGATTTCCTATCCTAGGGTTTTCTTCAGTATTAATATTTCCTTAGTTTACTTGATTTTCATCCCAATACCTTTTTAACATTTACTCCCCCCTTGGTTCGTTCATCCACAAAACCATTTACGTATTGTCTTGCTTGTTTTGATGTAAATTTATTGACTTAAGTTTAGTCATAAATTTAGGTATCGTAACTCTTATAGCTAGCTTATGTCCCTTTCAAGTCCCTTATCCTTTTTCAATTATTCTAGGTTGGCTTAATCACTTTCCTAGCACTCACCAAGACTACTTAACTAGTAGCTTATGTAAGCCACCTTTTGTGAATCTTAAATATAGATACAAATTTACTAATTAACAAAAGCAATGTAACTACAACCATGAAAAATTAGAGATCATGGTGATATGTCAATCGAGATGTTATTGGAAGTTGAGGATGTGCCAGTGACTTCAATGCATCTACAAGGTGCCATCTTAGACTTTATCAATCTTGACATCTCCCAAAATCGCAATCTTGACAATTGGACCTCCCTTCTTCTTTTTTCTATGATGCCTTCGTCTTGGAAGTGTTTCGTGACTAGGGGAAAAGATGATGGCAATGATCTCTCTCTCTCTCTTTGTTAACCTCAATACAAGAAAAAGTGGAAAAGCGCAAGACGGGAGCCAAAAGAGGTGGCCCAAAAGGAAATCGGACACAATGGAAGAAGCAAGAAGGGAAATAGTCGAAAGCGCAAGGGCGGCCTCAAAAGCTAAGGCAAAGGAAAAAGATCATTTTTAAATGCGAGGCACCTCTAAAAAATTTTATAAAAGAGCACTAGGCTCCCTCTTGTGCAAATTTTAAAAGTAGATGGGCAGTAGGAAGGAAGCTAGGAAGATAGGAGAACAATGGGAAAGAGGGCCTAGCTAGCCATCTAAAAGGGGGATAAAGGGATGACTGCCCAAAATGAATTTAGGGTTTTGTATATAAAGTCAAAAAGTGAATGAGGAGCTCATTCTTTGGTGCGTGGAAAAGTGGACTCATCTTCTTCTCTTCTCTTCTTGCTTGCTTGTGTGTGCTTGATAGAGGGAGTGTGAGAGTGTATCTTTGGTGTGTGGAAAAGTGGACTCATCTTCTTCTCTTCTCTTCTTGCTTGCTTGTGTGTGCTTGATAGAGGGAGTGTGAGAGTGTCAGGGAGTAAGGGTGAGAGATCAAGGAGAAGCATCTCTCCATCATCATCCTCTCTTTCTCTCTTCTCTTCTCTTCTCTTGTCTCGCGCTCGCACGGCTATGGAAGATGGAGCTTGGAGGTGGAGGCCTAAGGATGCTTGAGCTCGCATCTCGAATCGTGGAGCTACCAGTGTGCTTGAGAGAGGAGGCTCGTACACAAGGTGGATTCCTTGTGCGAGAAGTTGACGGGGATGCCTGTCCTTTTCGTGCGTTAGATTAATTTAATGTGCACATAAGTGATTCCACGATGGGTGATTCTTCAAAATACATATTTAAATTAATAGACATTTATGAGTTTAGAGTGCACTCATATTAAATTAAGATTAAGATAACACAGCTCCAATCTATTTATTTATTTTGTAGTTAAAGACTGCTAGGTATTCACTTTTGTCGATTTAATTCTATTATTTTTTAACAATTGCGAATGCTCCAAATGATGTGAAGAGTAGGCAACGGTGGCATTGGGAAGCACTGGGCGATAGCGTGTATTTAGGTTATCTAGAAGAAATTATCATTTTTGATGGGCGCGCACCTTATCATTAAAGGTGTGGCGCTAATATTTATTTAGGCACGCTTATTTATTGAAGTGCTTGACAAACATTTATTATTTTGTATGCACATAGGTGCTCGGTTTAAATATTTCATTATTGGACATTGTATTTGGGCATAGCCCGACTTTTGGGATGCCCAACCACTGTTGGAGGGGCATCTGTCGAAAGGTCGTATCCGCCCGGAATCAAAGGTAGAAGGAAGTAGAGATAGGAGATGGAAGAGAAGAAAAAGAATACACAAGTGGTAAAAACAATAATGGCAAAGAATAATGAATCAAATCAATATGTATTGACAGAACCTAAAATCTTTTGTCTGGCATTCTCTCTAGGCATTAGATCTCCTGGAGCTTCTTTGTAGAACAAAAACATGGATTAGAAATAACAGCTCCTTCTTTGTTGCTCGGAACCCAAATTTGATGGCTCAATTGGCTTGAAAGGGAGGTAAAACCCAAGGACACCTGATCACGGATCTCCCAGATCACTCCTTCTTCTTTTTCCAGCTCAAAGTGTAGTTTTCAGCTTGTCAATAGCGATTGCGACTCACACAATTTCTCCAATCTATAAACTTTTCTTTTTTTACTCACTATTTCACTTTGGCTTTGGAGGTCTTTCACTAGCTCATCATATTCTTTGGTATTGCGTGTTGCCATCAATGATATTGAAGTGGTGGACACCTCAAGCCATGGCATGTTTGGACCTTGGTGGGATTCCACATCAGCTACTACTAGTCTCTTGGCTCCGACCATTGGGGCCCCTTTTGATGCCGTTGGTGTCAACTCCTGCACTTTGCCCAGTAGGTATTGCACCTAGCCATCACATTACTTTCATTGACCACCACTTCTATGGCTCCTTGTGTTGGGGTAGTTGTGGTAGACATGACTTGTGGTATTGCATGCACTGCCCTTGCAAGCGCACACACACACACACACACACACACACACACACTCTCTCTCTCTCTCTCTCTCTCTCTCTCTCTCTCTCTCTCTCTCTCTCTCTCTCTCTCTCTCTCTCTCTCTCTCTCTCTCTCTCTCTCTCTCTCTCTCTCTCTCTCTCTCTCTCTCTCTCTCTCAATGACCTTAAACTTTTGGCAAGTGCATGTTATGCAAGACTTGTGAGTTTGTTGAGATTTGATTGGCTTTTTAATGTGGAAAATAATAGATTTAATTGTGAGAAGTGCAACTTTATAAAAGATTTGATTGTAACCCGGACCTATGGTCTTGTTCGATTTTGAAAATCGGACTCTTAAACCACCTTGTCCGATTTTGACAATCAGACACACTCAAATCGGACCAACCTGACCTATCCGATTGGACATACCCTATGTGATTTTGAGATTCGGACATCTGTCAAATTGGACGTCTGATTCCTAGAATGGGACACTGTAGAATCGGACTTTGCAGAATCAGACCATATTTTAATACATAAAAATTGACAAATTTAGTGCGTCAAGGATGTCAAAGAGTGCAATCCGCAATAGGAGAATTCACCAAAAGCCTTACATGCAAATTTGACCCTAGAGATCGCAACCAAATGGCTAGGCACAATGCTGACACTCATATCAGCATATTCAATACAATTAGAGCTGTAGGCTAACTAGGAGACCCCGTTTGACCTTAAGTAAGTTGAACGGCATAGCACAAATCCTAGAGACTACAAGAAGCGGCCAAGAATCGAGCCTAGAGTCCCATTAGGCTGAGTAAGTGGACAAGACTGCAAGAGCTGCAATTATCACTTTGTATTCACACCCACATTGTTTTCCATCACTTGACTTAAGAAAAGATAAAAGCTGGTTATTTCGCATAGTGCATGGAAGAGATCATACACACACACACACCATATAAGTTGAGGACTGTTTGTAAATAATAAGGAACTCACTCAGACCTAACAATCAGAATGAACCCACTAGTAGGAGAAGACCCTAAAACATAGTTGGGTGATCAAGAACCCCAAGTATAGGACCAAGCGTAGATGCAACACATGAGAGTCAAACACTACAAGGATCGACACCATTGGAGGAGTGGATCTACTCGACTTTATCAATCTCATCGAGAACCTGGTGAAGCACGAGACTGCAAACATGGCAGAGCCAAGCACTAACCACGGATGTGGCGAAGAGCTTGACCTAGCCAATTTCTCAATGGAGATCCAGCTGCTAGTCACCAATTACGATCTACAGACCCGGACAGATCACCACGGTAGAACTTCCGAGGATATCATAGAGGACCTCAAAGAGGAGAAGAGACTAGCACGTGAAGCTTTGCAAGGCATAGTGACCTACAATTAAGAACAACAAGCCAAAAGCTTGCGACATAACATATAAATGCATGAGATTCAACAGGTGCTAGCCCTAGCAAGCAGAAATAGAACATGACCTGATATAGAGAGGGAAAGAGCGCTAGAAGGTGATCTCACATTGAGTGAGCTTCTTACAAAGCAACTTCTAGACAACTCATCAGTAGAGCAGAGCATTGGTGCAATGGCAACCTCGTTGCTTGTAGGTTTAGGAGTTAACCATGGATCTAAGAGTCAATCAAGAATCCATGTCGTGGCCAAGCTATTAGACATACCAGCCAAACGATGACCCATACAGCTTCATAGAGCAGTTCGAGCAAGTCTGTGAAGCCAATGGCCTCACTGATCTTACTCAACGCTCGCAAGGTTTCGATCTATGCTTAGGAGATAAGGGTAGGACACTTGGTACACGAGTCTAGATGCTGCTTAGCAAACTGACTTCAACAACCTCAAGAGTCTCTTCATTAAGAGATTCTCTAAGCCTGGGTACTCCAATAACCTTCTAGTGCGGCTGATGAACGTTAAGCAAAAAGACAAGGACCTCAAAGACTATGTCACCCACGTGAGAAGTCTCTTCAAGAGAATCCCATCAAGAGAATCCCAACTGGTGAGCGACCCATCAAAAGAGCGGTCTCCACAGTCTTCATCAATGGGATATGAAGCAAGGAACTCTGCAAGGCCTTAGCATGCAATTCAATCTTGCAGCGAGACATACTAGCTAGGGTCTTTGATGAGGAAATCAAAGTGGACGACTAAATCAAAGAGAGAAAACTCCAAGAGCTTGCCATGAGAGGAGACTACGGCTAGAAGCTCTGAGAGAGTTTCAACGTCAAGCAAAAAATCATGCCCAAGCACTCAGGATAAAGCAAAGGGCACGGACGCAAGCCAGGAGCTAGTAGAGATGAAGACGGAGCTAGCCAAATTACAAGAAATGATGAGACAACCAACACGCCCTCACTTCCAATGCATGTATTATGATGGAAACTACTTGCCAGCCGAGTGTCAGGACCCAAGGTCCCAACCTTGCACCAATTGCAGTAGGTTCGGCCACAATACCCTGCATTATAGGCTACTAAGGAGACTCCCATTCTCGCAACCATACAGAGAGCCTTACCTAGCGAATAGGCTACATAACTTTTTCGAGAGGGGAGTCCCATTGGCTCATAGCCAGCAGCACCCTGTCAGATTGAGTCGCTTATATCTCACTCCACAAGTCAAATCTCTTGGAGCTTCCTTCTAAAAAGTGTTCCCTAACTCACAAAGCTTCCCTATATCACATCAATCCATGACATTTGGCTATCTGAAGCTCAGCATTGTGAAGATTCTCAGTCACTGCCATAGTCTTCAACTGTGACCTGCAGGATATACCCTCCATGGAGCCTTCATATCTCTCTTTGTAGAGCATATCTTCATGAACTCTCTTCTAGACATATCTTCCTCTACTTAGGGCGCTCCCTCTTGGCACAAAAATCATCCACATTGATGATCAACCAGCACGGCATTGTCAAAATTTATGACTGCTGATGAAATCTATGCCTGGTTTGTTCATCCGCTCTGTGCGCGTTGTACATGCTGTGAACTTGACGATAGGGCTTTTGAAGAGCTTGAAGTAAGCTTCATTTCTATAAAAAAAGTTTTCAAAATGATCAACTAAGCTCCTACAATCTGCAAAAAACCAAGCCCCTGTCTGAAACCCTAAACCGTCAGCCATAACCAGTTTCATCAAAGCTCAAAAATCTCATCATTTTCTCTCTCCTGCCACGTGGAACAACCCACTGCCACTTTGATCTACTATCCTAGCACCAAATCAAGGAGGGGAAGGACCTGAGAAGATTGAACAAGGATCGACGACCCCAAGCAAGGAAGATTCAAGCTCAACATCAAGTCTCTACATAGTGTGTTTTCACACTACCATTACTTGTGTCTCTTGACACATTGTAATCTGCTCTTTCACTTGTAAAATCTGAGAATCTTGGAGTTGATTTGCTGCTGCTCTAGCCATCCAACATGGGAAAAGACTCTCCAAATGCTTGGTTCAAGGGAGTGGGGTTTCACACCTGGCAAACTCGCATCAAGCTCATCTTGATGAAGAAGGGTCTCCGGGCCATCACAAATGGCAAAGAAAAGAAACCTCGAGATGCGGACCTTATAGTTACTTGGTAGAAGAATGATGACAAGGCATAAGCCATCATTAAGCTGGAATTGGATGATAGCTACATCCATCATGTGGATGCCTGTGACACGTCCCATGACACTTGGGACAAATTGGATATCTTATTTGGTGCACAGTCAAATTCGTCTAAGTATGGTCTATTGATTGAATTTTTCCGACTTGATATGAAGCCTCATACATCCCTGGAATCCCATCTAAATTACACGGAAAGTCTCCTAACCCAACTTGCAGGGATAAAGCTAAAAATGGATGAAGATGTTTGTATTGGTGTCTTGTTAAAAAGTCTGCCTCCTGCCTATGATAATGTATCAACCACTCTAACCAATATGCCTGATCCTCAACTTGTTGATATTAAAGCCTCTTTGCTAGAGGAAGAAAAGAAACTTAAAAGCAAAGAAGAGCCTAGCACTTCAAAGGATGAACAAATGTTATATGTAAACAACATATACAAAAGTAAACAATAGATACAAAAGTAAAAAGGAACCGCTCTTTTGTAAACAACAGATACAAAAGGATGAACAAATGTTATATGTAAACAACAGATACAAAAGTAAAAGGAACCGCTCTTTTGTGACTTCTGCAAAAGGACCGGACACACTGAGAAGTTCTGTCATGCTAGGAAGAGGTCCCAAAAGACCTATCTTGCAGCTGTGAAAGAAGAAGAAGACCATGGACCAAAAGATGAAGATGAAGACCACCAGGATCAAAAGGGCAAGCCTCATTAGTCCTTCTACTCTCATTACTCTGATAGTCTGTTTTAAAAGCCTTGTATTTCCTAGCCCTAATGCTTCTTGCCATAAGCTTTGTAAACTCCTCATGTAACTTGGCACTACAGTCCCTGTACACTTTGTGAGGCCCCTGTTACAACCTCTGGATGTCCATCATGTTTTGGTGCCCACACTTAGCCTTTTTTGCGATAGCCTCTAGTGTCTACCATGTTTGTGGTGTGCCCACACTTTGCAGGTGGTTCTCATTACAGCCTCTACACACTTTGTGCCTTTCTAGTTGTGATTGAGGAGGGGTGTTGAGATTCAGCAATCACACTCACTAATAGCCTCTTTGTATGGAGCTTCAGGGCCAAGGACATGCAGGCTTACCTATCCCATATGCACAGTGGTGCCTACTGCAATTTCCTACTTTCCTACAAAGCATTGTACTTGCTTCCTTTTCTTAATGCAATGATAGTACTCTTTTCTTTTCAGTAAAGTGTTAGTGTCATTGTCCACACATAAGATTGTGTTTATGGGTTCAAGTCTCAATCTTGAAACCTAATTCACTTGTGTGACAGCCAGTGTCTGAGTCTATGTCTACATGAGTCTTCTTCCCATATTTGAACCACCATAGCCATGCTCTAGATCCGTAACGCATCCATCGAGTGACACTCCAGTCCATTATGTGGAGGAGCCGAATGATGAAGAGCCTTATGTGTACCCCTACGTATCGTATGACGAAGAGGGCAATGCAATCCTTATGGATTAGGTAGGGGTAGAGGCAAAGACCTAAGAGGGCAAACCCAAGAACCAATTTCTTGTTGGAATTGTAGTCACCCAGGACACATCTCCTCACACTGCCCCAAAGGGAGTAGGCTAATCGATCTTAGATGCCCAGAGTATGGAATCACTCACCTATTCATTGAATGCCTTAGACAAAGGCCATCCTCTAGTGTCACAAACAAGCCATCTATACCATTGGGGCTATTTGGAGTCGAGGTATTTAACGGAGAGGACACACCCATCTTGTTACATGTCATGACCCTAATGCAAACAAGGCAGGCTGGCATATCACTGCTTTCCTGGACCCACAACAACTTAGATGCAGCCTTAATCGGAAAGAAGAGCCGTAGGGTGAAGGAGAAAGAAAGCTGGTACTAAGGTCATGTTAAAAACCAAGAGTGCCACGACGCTACCTACCAGAAAAAGGGTGACGGATGCAAAAGTAGAAACATTAGCTCCAAAGACGGTTGAGAAGGGGAGTGCAAAGATTGGGGAGCACCCCAACCCAAAGCGCCAACTCAAGGCCATCAAAAAGGTCAAGGAGTGGGTGAAAGAAGCCCAGGAGCACCTGAAGGATGCTAAGCCCATATTGGAAGATGAGATTGATGATCTCTCAAGCATAAGCACACCAGCCTCACCTCCACGACCAAAGTCAAGGGACATAACTGTGCCACAAGTGGTACTACTTAAACAGAGCCTACACGCTACAGGCTAGCAAACCAGTCAGGGTCATTGGTCAACAAATGCAGAGTTAGGAGAGAGGGAAGTAGCTAACGACCTTCTCACCACGCTAGTGACCACCCCGGTCACTCTAGACCTAGGAGATATGCTTAGGCAGCATCAGACACTATAGCAAGCACTAAAAGAAATGTATTGAAGGACCAATGGAGCAAGGGGCAGCTGATCTACATGATCTTGATGCGGTAACTTAAATACCCAATCTGACGCTGCACTCGGTGCCCAAGTCCTTGCACATCAATGCTTTTTGGGAAGGCACCAAAATGCATGTAGTCTTACCGATCCTAGCTCTACGAGACACCACGAGAAAGGGAATTGTGGATACGGGAGCAGGAGTGAGTGTGCTGAGCCACGCATTACTCTAGGACTGGGGTAACCCGCATGTTGAGAATTCTCAGTTCAGTGTCACCCTAGCCAATGGAATGAAAGTACGTCCATTTGGATTATTAAAGAACTAGCCATTGAATATTGTAGGGATCCAATTCTCTGTTGACTTTATAGTCATGAACAGAGTGGATTATGACATCCTGTTATGCCAGCCTTGGATGCGCAATGGACACGTCATAGAAGACTGGGATAACGGTCTAATCTTCTTAGGCAATCAATGGAGGTAGTAAAAGTAGAGATGGATACATGGAAGAGCACACTAGTAGAGTTGAATGCCATCTCCACCATGCTAAAGGGTGATGCGCAAATTAGAAAATCGTACGAGCCATTCACCAAGTACATCCCTTGTCTTGAGGATGAGCGAGATTGGATGTATGTGCTAGCCAGGATCGATTTGTCATTTGGGAAGTCCTTGATACTAGTTACAAGGCGAAATCTTGGTAGGATAAACCTTCGGGTTTTATTGCCGAAAGATGGAAGGATTTTTCCGCATAGGCAGAAAGGAACACTTAATTCTCCTGTATGGGTAGGAGACAAAAATTAATCTGAAGATAAGTTAAGGAAGTGTTTGATCTTATTTTATCTTGTCTTCGTGTCTGTGCCCTAAATTACGTAAAGGAACCTGTGACTAATGGGTTAATTAAGGAAGTTGCTTTTATGTGTCAAACATAGCGTGGTAGGTAATTAGATAACTAAAACAACCCGCTAGGGAAGCATGGTGGATGTGACCAATGGGTCTATCCTATGGAAGGGTGGTCTCGGTTAGCTGAGAGCTTTCCTCAAAGGAAATGTTAGGAAAAAGTCGGTCTATGACCTTAGACAATGTTGGCTAGGAACCTAGACTTCAGGTCAATCCTAGTGGGAGCGACCAGAGAAGTTTCGTTGCGGGGCAGACTTGAGAGACCCTAGTTGGAAAACCCCATGTCATTCCTTGGGAGTGCCAGGTGCTGTCTTCTAGATATATTTCTCGATGGACTGCTAAGACATGTCCCTTGATTTGAGGAGCGGGCACGTCACATTAGCCGTTCTTTGCCAAGGCCTAGGATCATTATATAGACCAAAATCTATCACATGGTACACAAAAGTACCAAAAATTGTAATAAAATCCATCTTTAACTTATCAGAAAACTACTAAGGAAATTGGTGAGTCTAATGACATGCCCCTAGTACCAATCTGCATGATGGCAAGAAGCTCTCATGGACAATCCAACCCTATCAAGGTACGAGTGGCCACCATCACGAAAATTGAAGATGAAGATGAGGAAATGGTGGCACCTGCCTACCTACACTTGTTAGTGTGACTACCCACAAGACACATGTCTTTGACGCACTCATCGATGAGCGAGCTAACTATAACATCCTTATGCGTGATCATTGGACCCTCAACGACCAACCAAAACTACAGCCAACACCAAACTCAATCCATTTGGAGGACAGTCCTACTCACTACTCGAGAAGTGCAAAATAACAATCTCTATTGAGGCTAAAAGCCTACTTGTGACCTTCTATGTGATGCCTAACACACTAAGACCGTTGATAAGGAATCACTGCTAGGATGTACATTCAAGAAACAAGCACACTGCAATGCCGACTATCACTCGTAGCGCATTCACCTTGCCATTGGCAATGTTTAGATAGTTACAACTTTCAGCAAGGGATGCGTGACTCCATCACAATCCGCAAAGCCACCAATAGAGAAACCTACCATCGAGCCTAAGGAGAGGGGTTGTGATTCATCACCACTTGCCAAACCTCAGCACCAACAAAAAGTCGACCACAAAGCTAAAACCCTTGAATACCAATTCAAATGGGTGCCAAAACATCCACGATCATCACCTAGGAGCTCCCAACCACAAACGTGCAAGGCTAGGAAACCCCACAGGCATCAATGAACAGCCAAGTCATGATGGGTTTCCAAGTTCTTATTACAAGCACAACACTACTACGAGGATAATACCTAGATTTGGATACCTAAAGCCAAGCTGTCCAAGGGTACTAATTCAACGCCACCCCCAAACTTAACCCCGCCAACCCATGGGACAGAAAGGGTACCAATGCCACAAATAACTCAAACTGCAAAACACATAGAGCCTCAAATGTATAAGCTAGCAGAGACTAAACAAGTCTATCGACCAAAGCCACACCCTACTACTCACACACTACCTCAACCCGGTCCTACTAGTGCCCCTAAGACCTCACTAGCATCTAGTAGTGCGGCACCCCCAACTCTAACCAAGCCCATCACACAAGAAGACCAACCACACTCTCAAGAGCAACCAAAGCCGCAACCATCAGATGCCAAATTATCTAGTTCAGCCAAACCTTACATGCCAGCAGGTCTTAAGCCATCCTACAAACGACGATCGATCCTCACACTAGCTAAAGACCTAGCTAATAACACAGGAGATGACCTAATCACCTGCATCAAGTGCTTTGATGCCACATTCACCCTACTCGCTATGTAAGAGCTATGAGCATTTGGACCTAGGCCTACTTGATCCATCCTTAGCATTGAATATCCGATCCATGACATGCACCTAGGAGGAATACAAATTCGTGATGGTAAAAACCCCTATGGTCATGGAAGAATTGATTGCCAATGCCAAGATATCTCAAGACCAAGCCCGTAAACAATGGCTGATCACCTGCTATAGCAAGATCAAAGTTACTATTACAAGCCAAAAGTTGGATGAACTCTACAGAGGCTAGTCGATAATGACTCATTCTTCTTGAGGAAGTGGTATGCTCCTCCGACTCTAGTGGGAAAAAAAGGCTTCCAAATCATGAACAATGTTGAGCATCAATGTGCCATTAAGGCCTCTAAGTATGATCCCACTTATGTAGCTCCAACCTCTTATAGGGTGTTGACCACCATTTGTGACCGACCCCTAGAAGAGCACATCATGACCCACCCATATTTAGGTCAAATTTTGATAGAGGAAGAGTTATACATTGCTAGTAGGTTCGACTCTGGTGACTTCCTCACAAATGTTCTTACCTACATCACTTAAGTTGACATTCATCCTTTTGACACTTCTATGCTTGGCTCAAACGCTGTAAGCCAGCACTAAATGCCCTTGATCTCTCAAACCTTAATCCTAGGAAAGATTCTAGGGCAAGGTGAAATCAAACATGTAAACATGTAATGTGAATGAAACACATGGATAAACCATCCATCGATGCCCAAGAGTGGAAGAGACCTGATAAAAATCAACTCGTGATGACTGAGGAAAAAGTCATAAAGTTTTTGGAATGAATGGACTACTTGAGGGAAAATGCTCTTTTTGTATTTAAGCATGTTATTCTTCCCAAGAAAGCATAATCAATTCATGCTTACTTTCAGCAAGAAATTGCCGTAAGGACACTAATGGTGAAATATGGCATTATGACAGGTACCCACAATGGCATGTCAAGAGAAAAGCAGCAAACTTTCATTCTCTGAGGAGAAGCAGGCGAAGTGAGGCCTCTCGTTGGAAATGAGGTCTTACAATCAATTCAAATTCAGGCATATCCTGAATTTAGAAGACCTAGTCATGGAGGAGCTAGCCATTGCGCAATTGGTGAAATAGTGCAAGCTGCAAAAGTACGTGGAGAAGGTGGGCCAAGTCATCGACTATGAGAAGTGCGCCGAATTCCTTTGGACCTTCAACAGAAATCGAGGCATTGTCATGGTGCACCTAGAGAATGAGGCCCGCGTGGAAATCGAGCTTAGTCCTGAGCTGGTAGTATAGAAAGCACTGGGCCTACCAAACAAAGTGGAGAGATGGCCAAAAATGGATGTATACGACTTGTTGGGAATGGACAAAGTGATTGTCCATACCAATGGCATCAGCTTGGTTGACATCCTTGACCCTGAGGTCCAAATCCATGCCAAAATGGTGCATGCCCTATTCTCTAGTCATATACACATTGATGAATAGAATCAACGTACTAATGCTGGAGAGCATCACTGGCCGGAGGTAAACCTAAATGGCTTCATTGAGAAAGACAATAGAGATGACGGCAAAAGCATTAGCCACAGCGGAAGGCCCGCAGGGGGAGAGTCCCCGGTCTCCAAAGCTAGGAAATTGTCATCCTCAAAGGCATCCACCATTGGCTTCGAAGGAATCTTGATAGCCATCATAAGAGAGGCACTAGGAAAAGCACAATATTACAAGGCAGTCGATGGACAGGTCCCCTCTGCACCAAGGACAGGGGTAGTCCAGTGAAAGGACCATAACTAAGGATGAAGGAGAGTGAGAAGCACAATCTTGCCAAGGAAGGGCAAAGAAACCAGAGAAAGAGACTCCGCAGAAGAAGGCCAAAGAAGAGAGGGGGAGAAAGAGGAAACAAACCTACACGAAGCACAAAGTGAGTCCAAAAGCACGAAAGAATGAAGGAAGAAAGAGGAAAGGGATGAGGCAAAGAGAATAAAAGAGGAATCCAGAAGAGCTGAGAAGGAGAGAAAGAGAAGAGTTGAGGAGGAAGATGCGGAGCTCAGTAAGAAAGAGGAAGAAGACATAGCCCTCGCTATCCGCCTCTTTGTGGAGCAACCTTCAAGACAAGAAGAGTTGGCGGCCATGAGCCCACCCCGACACGAAGGCCCAACCACCAACTCCAAGATACCCAAAAGCTTTCCACCCCCAGTGATCGAGGGAAAGGGCAAGGGTTTAATCAACCCCATCCCACCCATCCTACTGCCTACCACCCCAGTTACTACACCCACCCAAGACTCCTCTACCACAGTAGATGCCAGTAATCTTGTGTCTTGGTGGGTGCAATTCCTAGTCAACAAAGAGGCAACTCAAGGTGCAAGTGCAAGAACCCATGTGATGGGAGCAAAAATACATGTGGCTATTGCAAATGCGGAATCAAGACCTCAAAAGGCCAAAGATTGAGGCATCTATAACCACTGGTCCCAGTGCCCTACCATTATCCACAAACTACAATGTCTATGTGCAGGAACTCCTGTCACAGCTGGAACATGCAAAGGAGGACAAGAACTAGATGAGCTTGAGGCCAAAAGGGAGATGATGGCAGCCTCTCAATTAGAGAGAGCCTGTCAAGGGGCCATCTATCAAAGAGAGATCAATGAGCTAAAGGAGAAGCTCGAGGCCAGGGGAGGAGAAGACGAGAGGTGGGAAGCAAAACTCGCAATGGAAACACACAGCCTCATGAGTCTACAATGCAGTTTTGATGAGTTGATGTGCACTATACAAGGATATGCAAAAAGAAAATGAAAAGATTCAAGATGCTACATAGCAGCAAGTGGTAGAAGAAGAGAGAACCTAACAGAACCAAAAGCATATAGAAAATTTGAAACAAAGGCTAGCCTTGGAGCTTGGAGAGAAAAAGTGATTGGAAAGAGAAATCGAGGAACAGGAGAGGAGGCTAAGGGTGTTAGCTTGCAGGCACAATGAAAGTCTGGAAGAAATGAAGAAAAAAGCAGATGGTTGGGTGAACAGGAGTGAAGAAAAAGTGAGCGACCTAGCGTATTGAGACTAGTCCTCGCAGAAGGCGACAAAGTGTTAGCAAAGAGCAGGGCAGAGGCCACACATCTGACTTTGGAAGCCCAACAATGCATCTTCTTTGCACTCTCTTGGATGCCACACAATCTGAGGAAGAGGAGGCCATTGAGTCCTTTAAGGAAAAAGCTGGAGATCACCCCCAGGGCTCTAAGGTATGGGCTACACACCCAAATGCAAATTGCAGGGCCCACAGATGCAGCAAGAGAGGCAAAGGCTGACTAAAGATGCAAGGCCAAGTTTTGAAAAGAGGTAGCAAGTTGCGGCTCCTTAGTGGGAGGTTTTTACGACAAGGATGCCATCCCTTACCACTCTTTTTTACCTCAAATTCTGGCAAAGATATCTATGCTATGGCTAGATCCATGTGTGGCAAAAAAAAAAAGGTCATAGTCAGTGCACCTAGGGGTCCTCAAGTTAGAAATGCTCGGTGGCTTTGGTCAAACTAGCTCCATCCCTAACCCCCCTAGCCCATTTTCATTCACCACTTCACGCTTAGGGCACCTCAAGGGCAAGAATTTTCAACCTATCTCTCGTAGTCGCACACCGCACCTATAATGATGCACGAATTGGGTCCTCAAGTGTGGGACAACACCCAGGATCTCGACCCAACTCCCAATTCCACTAGCACAAGCACAATGCACCCCACGGTCAAGAAACCACACCCCTAGATAGTGCACCTTCTTTTCTTTTCAGGTAAATCCAAACACTGCAACCCACCAACTTCGAAGGCCCCATCATCCCCTCAATTTACCACGACCCTACCACTTCAACTAGTTGATCAATTTCTCCCAAATACCAATCCCCACGCAACCACATCATCGTCAACTTACACTACCAGTGTTGCACATGTCACCATGTAGCCAAAGTGAAGCAGAGAAAGCCCAAGTCAAAAAGTGAATGAAGAAGCTCATTAGGAATAATGTAGGAGATGGCAACCTCAGAAACACCGTGGGGGAGCTCCGACTACTTTGATGAGGTCCTCTTAAGAATGAGGAAGGTCCTTTCAATGATGAAGGACGCTCTCTCTAGGATGAAGGAAAGCCCCAAAGATTCTTACAAGGTACTCCAAAAAGATGGAGGAAAGCACCGAATATTCTACAGGGCTCTCTTAATGATGAGAGAGCACCTCCCAAGGCTCTTGCAAGAGGAAAGCATGAGGCACAATGTGATTCATTTTATAAGAAGTGCTGGGTTTTCTCCTGGGCTGTCCAAGTGGTAGAGTCTAAACGAACATAGGTGAAGGGATAAGGCAACTTGAAGAGTTAGGGAAAAGCCATGTTTAGCGCGCATTATCACAACCTCGGAGGGTGAGAGGGGGAACCATCCCACACCATCGTGAATTTCAAAGACAAATTTGCCCACCCACCAATCTCCTAGGGGGATCCATCCAACACCATCTTAAATTTCAAAGATAGATCCGCCCACTTGCCAACCTCCTAGAGGGATCCGTTCAACACCATCTGCAATTTCAAAGGACCGATCCACCCACTGTCAGCATCAAGGAGGGATCATCCCCAACACCATATTCAATTTTAAGGGCCGGTCCATCCAATGCCATCCCCCACACAGGCTTGTATATAAACTCAAAAAAGCCATCTGGCTACACCCATCCCATCTTCCCACTACTACCCATTAGTGCCATGGGACTGGCACTAGGCTAGGAGGGGGGTAATGTTAACCTCATCACAAGAAAAAGTAGAAAAAGTGGAAAAGCGCAAGCCGAGAGCCAAAAGAGGTGGCCTAGAAGGAAATCAAACACAACAGAAGAAGCAAGAATGGAAACAAATGAAAGAGCAAGGTCGGCCTCAAAAGCTAAGGCAAAGGCAAAAGTGAATTTTTATATGCAAGGTGTGTGGCAAAGTGGACTTGTCTTCTTCTCTTCTCTTCTTGCTTGCTTGTGTGTACTTAAGAGAGGGAGTGTGAGAGTGTGAGGGAGTGAGGGTGAGGGATCAAGAAAAAGAAGCTATATGTCATCTTCCTCTCTTCTTCTCTTCTCTTCTCTTATCTTCTCTTGTCTCGCACGCAGCTATGGAAGGTGGAGCTTGGAGGTGGAGACTTGAGGATGCTTGATCTCGTATCTCAAATCGTGGAGCTACCGATGTGTTTGAGGGAGGAGGCAACTCATTTGGGAATCAAGGTGAGCTCACTACACTGTGGTAGGATTGAAGGTACGTCAGCTAAGTGAGAGATAGCCATAGGTGTTCGCTTGAAACACTTGAACAATAAATGGTCCGTGGGTCTTGGCAGTTGAGCGTGAGCACACCTTTACACACACACACACACACTCACTCTCTCTCTCTCTCTCTCTCTCTCTCTCTCTCTCTCTCTCTCTCTCTCTCTCTCTCTCTCTCTCTCTCTCTCTCTCTCTCTTGCTCTCTCTATGTATGTATGTGTGTGTGCAAGCCTTTTGAAAGGTGAGAAGGATCGAAGCTTCCACTTGGAGAGCTATGGTGGGAGAGCAAGAGCAAGAAAGAGAGAGACACAAAATGGGAACTCCGACAGTCACAATGTGTGACCGCCTTTCTTTATTCAAATTGTTTCAAAAAGAATCAAGAATAAAGTAATGGTGATGGGCGCCCGCCACCTGGAGTATGCAGTGGTGGGTATTATCACGGATAGCTAGGTGGAGGCGCCTTTATCCCAACAACCTCCCACTTAAAGGAAAATCTGCCCTAGTGAGGAGTGAAAAGAAAAAAGAAAAGACAGTACAATGTACACTTGTACAACAGGATGAGAAAAAACGTCATCTTATCCAACACCCATCAATCTCTTGAGGAAGGAAAAGTGCTCAGTAGTGAGGCTTTTTATGAGTAGATTTGCAAGATTTTCCTCAGTGGGGATCTTGACAAGGTCAACAAACCTATCCTCCATGACCCTATGTATGAAGTGATACCTCACCTCAATGTGTTTCATCTTCGCACGGAAGACTGGATTCTTGGCTAGCTAAATAGCACTCATAGAATCCAAATGCAGCGCATAGGTATAGCATCAATCCCAAGGTCATGAACCAAACGGCCTAACCATATGGCCTCCTTGTAGGCCTTGGTGGTTGCAACATACTCGGCCTCAGTGGTAGATAGATCCGTACACTTATAAACCCTAGACATCCAAGAGATAGCACCTCTAGCATAGGTGAATACATAGCCAGAAGTGGACTTTCTACTATCTGTATGTCCTACATAATCGGAGTCTTTGTACCCCACAACTCCTATATCCTGGCTGCCATAGCAAATACACATATTTGATGTGCCCTTCAAGTACCTCATGATACCCTTCACAGCATCCCAATGTTTCCTGCCAAGTGTAGCCATATAGCATGCCACAACACCAACTACAAAGGCAATATCTAGACGAGTGGCTATCATGGCATACATCAAACTACCCACGGCTGATGCATAAGGGATCTTGGCCATCTTGGCCCTTTGTTCATCTGTCTATGGACAATCGACATGTGAAACCTTCACATAAGAAGGCAATGGACAGCCAATAGGCTTCATGTCCTACATGCTAAAGCACTCAAGGACTTTATGAATGTACTCCCTCTATGAGAGGTAAAGTAGTCCCTAATGCCTATCACGTCTAATGCACATACCAAGTATCTGTCCCAAATCCTTCATCTCAAAGCTCTTCTTGAGATAAGCCTTAAGAGTATCTAGCTCATCATGAGCTTTCCTAGCAATTAGCATATCATCCACATAAAGTACCAAAATAAGCAATGAGATATCATGAGCTTTCTTCGTGTAAAGACATGGATCCATATCACTCATGATGTAGCCCTGTGACTACATAAAGGCATCAAACTTATCATACCACTCCCTAGGTGCCTGCTTTAGGCCATACAAGCTCTTTTTCAACTTGCACACTAGGTGCTCCATGCCAAGTTCTGCAAAGCCCTTAGGCTACTCCACGTATATCTCACCATGCAAATCCCCATACAAGAATGCAGTCTTGACATCCATCTAATACATGTCCAAGTCAAGCTATGTGACTAAGGCCAAAACCAAGCGTAGGGTGGTCATCTTGCCCATAGGAGAAAAGACTTTATCAAAGTCAACTCCATGCTTCTATTTAAAACCCTTAACAACAAGTCTTGCCTCATAAGCCGACTTGGGGTGCCCAGGAGTACTTTTCAGCTTGTACACCCATTTGTATGGCAAAGCCTTCTTGCCCTTAGGCAATGCATCTGAATATATTCTTATGCAAGGAGTCCTTCTCTGACTACATAGCCCTCTCCCAGGAGGTGACTATCACCCCTGTGCATAGCCTCATCATAGGTGAGAGGCTCCCTGCATCTGTAACGAAGACATAATGCATCAAGGGCTCAAATCTATCAGGTGGACATCTATCTCTAGTAGACCGTCTCATTGCAAGCTCTGTTGCATGTCCAACATCCTGTCCAACACCCTGGCCATGTGTACCAATTGCTGCTGCAGGCTGTCCAACTAGCTATGTAGGCTATATTGGAGCACGTGGCTCCTCTTGGAATATAACATTGTGTATCTCTGCCACCTTCTTAGGGTGCCTTTGCATCTTGTCTTCATGGAAGACTACATCATGGCTACATATGACTTTCCACACCTGCGGATCCCAAAGGCGGTAACCCATCTCGCTTGCATCTCCATACCTAAGGAAAATGCATTTGACACTCTTAGGATCCAGCTTACTATGCTTGTCCTTGGGCACATGGCAGAATGCCTCACATCCAAAGACACATAGATGCGCATAAGACGGATGTTTCCCAGTCCATACCTCCTCTAAAACCTAGAAATCCAAACCACTAGAAGGTGATCTATTTATGATATGCACATTTGTATTGACTGCCTTAGCTGCCCAAAAGCTCTATGGTAGGCCTGCATGGCTAAGCATACTATGTACACTCTCCTTGATGGTTCTATTCATCTGCTCAGCCAAACCATTCTAGGGTGGGGTATAGGGGGTGGTCAACTGATACTTAATACCCCTCTCATCACATAGCTACTCAAAGGCACATGACACATATTCTCTTTCATTGTCAGTCCTAAGGCATTTCATCAACCTATGCCTAGTCTCGTTCTCAACCAATGCAAGCCATCTCTAAGACATCGAATTTAATCTTAATAGGATAAGCCTAGACTTTTCGTGAAAAATCATCAATGAACGTGACAAAATAATTTGCACTGCCCATAGATTCACATGGCATGGGGCTACACACATCCGAATGTACCAATGCCAAAGGCTCACTCATGCGTGTCCTACTAGACTTCGTATGTGTATTCCTAGTCTCACAAGAGCATCACTTAATGTAACATTTGCCTATGCTTTGTATGCGAGCCAAAAGAAAGAAGAATATGATAAAATTTAATTAAATTAGTAATGATATGGGTTAATAAATCAATTAGATTTGTAGCAGGTTAGTTTCATAAGCTAGTTATATGTTAGCAACTAATCTTATAAGCTAGTAAATTTATTAGATTGGTAGTAGTAGGTTAGTTTCATAAGTTAGTCATAGGTTACTTTAACTAACTAGTTAATTAGTAATTAATTTTAAAAGTAAAAATTTAAGAGTTATCTTAGTAGGAGGAGTATTGTAGGGGGTGGAGGCCGATAATGGCTATCGAACAGTCAACCAACATACCCCCCTCATCACTATATGCCATGGAGATCTATTGAGTCAGGGGAGATGGGCTCAATGGATGAGGATTGGTGTGTGAATCTATAGGTGGACTAGGAACAGTTGTTAGTAAAAGCTAATAACTTACTAAGAAATCATCATCAACCTTTACGAATAGCCAATTTAAAGCTTTGGTTATTGTCAAAATGCACTACTGTATAGATTCAATATGCTTATTTTTAGCGTATTTCCAATAATTAATAAATCAATAAACAATTAAAAAATTACTCATTTGCTTCTAAATGAACCAAATAACAAATGGATTTTACTTACCATTTTCTTATTTTTCTAACATTGAGAGATGAAAGCAAGGGGAGTAAATGGGATTAGATACCATGGTAGTCCTAGCCGTAAACAATGGATACTAATTGCTATGTGTATCGACCCGTGCAGTGCTATAGCATTATTGTTAAGTATCCAAGAGTACTTAAATGGCTAGGGGATTCAACTTCTAACTCAACTCGAATGGAATTAACTAATCGAGAAGGCCCTTCCCCCATTATTAATGGCCAAATGCAACTCACACGCATGGTGGGCAAAGAGAATGACGAAGGTGGACATGGATGTTGGGCTATGTTTCACATCTATCAATGCCACATTCCTTTGTTGCTCCATCCTTTCTCTTGCACTGCGATGCCTCTACTCATTACTGTCACCCTCACCCTTGCCTCCCTATAGTGCTACCCCTTGCCCACCTTCATGTCTCTCGTTCGGCCCTCTTTCTAGGCCGGGCCTCTTCCCTACTACCATGGCTTTCCATCGTTGCCATCAGTGTGCTGAGGAGCTCAGGAGGGTGAGTAATTACTAGATGAGTCAAAGGGTGTCAAAAGATAGGGAGAGAGATGAGGCAACAGGGTGAGTAATTGCTAGAGGAGTCAAAGGGTGTCAAAAGATAGGGAGAGAGAGATGAGGCAACAGGGAGTAGTGAACTCCCATATTCTTCATTATTCCATGTACTTCATACACATACTGAATGACTAGAAAGAACTAGGTCTAAGTGACCTGATGACTACTCACACTGACTAACTCTACCAGATTTAAGTGTACTGGACTTATTGACTACGACTCACATGCTAGATATAGCTAGACACTAGCTGTCATGTCGATGTACATGAGTTGAGCTTGAAGTCTCAACACTCCCCCTCAAGCTCAAACTAGCTCTTCTGTACTCCAAGTAGCTCCTTGAAATGAATGAGTTTCTCTTTACCAAGTGATTTAGTAAAGATATCTGCTACTTGGTCTTCTGTCTTCACATGAAGTAGATCAATATATCCCGCAAGTACCATTTCCGTGATGAAATGTTAATGAACCTCTATGTGTTTGGATCTAGCATGATAGATGGGGTTTCTAACTAGCATCACACTACTGAGATTGTCACAATGCAATGTGACATTGCTGTCCAACTCAATACCCAGATCATGTAGCAGTTTCACAAGCCAAACTTCTTTGCATGCTGCTAAGGCTGCACCCCTGTATTTTTCCTTTGTACTAGATAAAGCAATGGTGGGATGCTTCTTACTCCTCCAGCTGATCATACTGCTTCCCAAACTGAAAGCATAACCACTTGTGGTTGACCTCCTATCATAGACACAACCAACCCAATCAGCATCAGTATAACCTATCAAGTCGAATGATTTCCCATGCTCATAGAATAGCCCATAATCAACAATACCCTTCACGTATCACATAATCCTCCTAACTACATCTAAGTGTGGCTTATAAAGTTTCTCCATAAACTAGCTAATCATCCCCAGTGCATAACTCAAGTCAGGACAAGTAATAGTAATGTAAATCACGCTGCCCACCATCTATCTGTACATAATGACATTCTCGATCTCACTCAAGTCAGGACGGGTAATAGTAATGTAAATCAGGCTGCCCACCACCTGTCTATACATAGTGACATTCTCGATCTCACTCCCAACATCAACTGCAAGTTTGACATTCTAATCCAATGGTGTTTCCATGGCTTTACACTCCATCATGACACATTTCAGCAACATATCATGAGCATACTTTTTTTGCAATACCCATATACCCTGAGGTGTATACACAACCTCAATCCCAAGAAAGTACTTCAGCTCATCACAAGATTCTTGACTTTGAATTCAGCCTATAACATTGCTTTAATTTTAACAATCCCATGATCATCATCTCCAATGATGATCAAATCATCGACATAAACCACCAGAAAAACAAAACATGCTCTATCTTTTTTGTAAATAGGCTGTGATCTACATGATTTATTTGAAAACCAAGCTACTGCAAATAAGTGCTTAGGCCAGCATTCCATGCTCTCGGTGCCTGTTTCAGCCCATACAAGGCATTTTTCAGCTTACACACATATGTCGGATAGTCAGGGTGTACATAACCCTCAGGTTGCTCCATATATACCTCTTCAAGCAAGTCACCATTCAAGATTGCATTTTTGACATCCATCTGCCATAATTTCCAGCCCTTAGAAGCCACTAATGCAATGACAGTTCTCATTGTTGCCATCTTAGCAATCGAGCTGAAAGTCTCGTCATAATCTAGGCCATACTATTGTGCATATCCCTTTGCAACCAGTCGGGATTTATGCCTTTTCAATGAACCGTCTAACTTGCATTTCACTTTATAAACCCATTTGCGGCCAATGGGATACTTTGCCTTTAGAAAAATGGACCAATTCCCATGTCTCATTTTCAGCCAATGCTGCATATTCCTCATCCATGGCAGCACATCGATTCTCATCTATAACTGCCTCACCTGAACTTCATATGCTCTCTATAGCCTGACAGTTTAGTCATATATGCATAATTTCTGGCCAAATACCCACTACAAGTTAGCCTATCAAATGGTTTTCTAACCCTTTCAGACCTCCTCAACTACGGTGCACTCTCTCTGGGCTTGCCTCTCATGGGGCGGCACATACTTGCTTTGCCTTGCACCAGACATCATAACTAATGGTGTGCCCAATTCACTGTCAAGATTTTCACTACCAAGTGACTCATATCAAGTTGTAAGCAGGTGAGTCACATCATCAAACATCTTTTCTTTGCCTTTATCCAATCTCCCCCTCACTGACATATCCATGTCAATTGGATGCAGTAGCACGACTACGGAGTCATCCTACCCAAGGACTAATAGTAGATGAACCATCACCTATCGGTCCACTCATAGATGTACTAGATGAAGGATAATTTTTAGCATAAGTAGGGCTGACTGGGGTCCATCAGAGACTACTTCATTTGGATTACCATACCATAAGGTCAGCTCATCAAAAACTACATCCCTGCTGATCAGGTTTCCTGACTGGATGGATCATAGCATTTGTAAGCCTTTCTCTCCTATGCATAGCCAAGAAAAACACTTTTGACAATTTTCGGATCTAACTTCTTCCTCTTTTCATCAGACAAATGTACATAGGTAATGTAGTCAAATACTTTTAGGTGACTAATGTCAAGCTTGTGTCCATACAATTTCTCATACAGAGTCAAATCTTGAACCCCAGCTATAGGTGTTCGGTTCAAAACATAAACTCCAGTAACCATTGCTTCAACCTAATAGGCATTTGGAAAATTCTTTTCACTAAGCATTGCCTTGGCAGCTTCCATAAGCACCAATTTTTTCTCTTTGCCACACCGTTTTGTTGAGGTGTGTAACTACATGTGAACTGCCTTTTTATGCCATATTTAGCAAGGTACCTTTCAAACTCTCTAGATACATATTCTCCACCTCCATCAGATCTCAGACATGAGATATAATAGCCAAGTTCATTTTCAACATGCTTCTAAAAGTCCTTAAAGACATCGAGCACCTCATCCTTGTGCTTCAAAATGTATATCCATGTGTATGGGCTAAAATCATCAATGAAGGATACATAATACATGGCACCACCAAAAGACACATTATGGGCAGGACCCCATACATTCAAATGTATCAATTACAAAGATCAAGAACTATTTCTGATATGTATCATGAATGAGAATCTTGCTTGTTTCCCAAACTGACACAAGCAAAGTATATATGTTCAAGATCACTATACTTGAACTTTGGCAAGCCATGTATAACCTCTTTCTGCTCCATATTTTTCAGCTTTTGTACATTAACATGACCAATGCGTTTGTGCCAGATATCCCAAACTCCTCCATTATCATGGGCAAACATGGATGCCTTCAATTCCAGGATAGATGCATCCAAGGTTAACATTTTTCCATCTCTCTTGCCTTTGGAAATCAATTTACAGCCATTGCCATATTCTTCAATAAAATAACCATCCCTGTTGAGTCTAATTTGCAAATTCTGTTCTAATCAACATTAAATTCTTGGTAATAGAAGGTACATGTATTACATCATGTAGGCTTTTCCATGAGCAACGGAACCACACCTATATACTGAATATCGTGTTGTGTATCATGACTAGTACATACAAATCCATGAGACCCTACTACTAACTCATCAAACTATTTGCCCCGTGAGGAGTCATATAATTGGATGCTCCTGAGTCTATGTACCATTTCTCATCTTTGCCTTGCTTAGGCGTATTCTTTGTTACATGCTGCATAGCAAACAGTCTATCTCCCTAGTCATCTTGAGTACCACTGAAGGTGCATAATGTCCATGCTGCCTACCTTTTGCCTTCATATCAGCTTGCTTTTTATGGCAATCTTTCACGATATGCCCATATCTTCTACAATAATGACAGTTTTATCCCTATTAGACTGGTCATGCGAGTGCCAAGAGCCACCTCTTTCTTTAGGTGATCTCCCCCTACCTCTAAAGGCTCCATATCCTCATTGTCCTTGCATATTTGAGCTATGCCAAGCATTTTGCTACTATTGTCCATGTGTGTTTCTAGTGTCTCCTCAATCCTGAAAAGCTCCACGAGCTCTATAACCTATAGCTCGCTGACTAGAGTAAAAGACAATGTCTCTAGCCTGAGATGTGCTTGAACTTGTATCCAAGCCAAGCTTTACTTCTTCATGTAGTAGTAGTGCAAGTAACTCATCCCAATCAAGGGGTTCTACTTTCACAAAAATGGACATATCAAATGCCTTATACTCCTTGCCTAACCCATTCAATGTCACTGCAATCATATCATCCTTTGAAACACAAGATCCAATAGTAGCTAGCTAGTCAGCTATGGTCTTTATTTTCGTCGTGTATGCTTGAATGATCTTGCCATTCCTAGACATGTTGTGGAACTGCTGCTTCAGTTTTGTATCTTCCTAGCATGCGTGACATTACCATAATTCTTCATGAGTGCATCCCAAGCATCGTTCGGGGAATGGCAACCGGTAATTTGCATAGCCATCGCATAAAAAATGCTCAAAGAAAACCAATGCAGTACTTTACTAGCTCTTTCAGACCACTGTCGGTGAGCTCTCCCATGTTCCTGTGTCCGATTCCATCCAGGAAATTCAAGTTTAGCTTCAGCCCTCGTACACAAATCCGAATACCTCTGCCCATAAAAGAAATTTGCATCCTGAACTTCCATGGAGCAAATTTTTTGTTGTTGAGCTTCTCAATGACAATTTGAGTGATGTTATCATTGCCTTGAGCATTTGCCATAGCTACAAATTTAGTGCTCACTGAATGCCTGACTCCCTGCACACCCCTCAGGTGTTTATGACAATTTCAGTTCAATAAGTTGTCACAATAAAAACTAGCAATAAACAATGTATTTCAGCTCATATGTATGTCAAATGCATCCCCAATCATGTGGCAAAACATCTAGATACAGAGGCATTCCAAATAGACAGCATGTTTCTGCATAGTAGACATGTAGGTGTTCATGACAATTAATGAAAGACAACAATTTGTAACAACAGTCTGTGTATAACCAGTAGTGTTTTTTCTGCTAAAACAAGAGTATTTAGACCTCAAAATAGCCCCAAAACATCTCATACAATTGCCACTCTATGCAAGAGAGTTGATATATGTCCAAAACTGGTCAAAATAGATTACATGTATGTCAAGTGAAGATGATAGGTATCCTTCCTGCAGACAATAACCAATCAATACCTTGGTATAACCAACAACAAATCGGTCCAAACTTTGGGCTTTCAGCACTCAAGTATCCCAGAAAGCATCTACCACTCAAGTGGTATGATCCAAGCATTTGTCTCAGTAGCAAATAAGTGTCACAAATACTTCAATCCTATAGGTATACTATTTTCAAATTTAGGATAGCAACCAGTTCACTATTTCCAGCTTGCAAATAAGCTCCAAAATCGAGCATTTAATACTCCAATATCATGCCATGTATACATAAGTGTTGCTACAACACTGCCAAGCATCTAGGATGATTGTTTGCATCATTCTCAAGCATTTCTTGATCAAACAATGCCCTGTTTTAGTGCTAGAAATTCCAAGATAGATTTCGGCCTATCAAAACTTTCCAAAGTTGAGCATTTGACATTCCAAACCAATGCTTAAATGCATGAGAGATAGCCCATATACTCAGACAAGCATCCCTAAAGATCAAGTGTGACATTCATGAAGCATTCAATACTGTGGTAAACTAATCTAAGAGTGCGGGTACCATGCATATTTCTCCTTCCACAGACATGTCAAATCACTGCTAAATATAGTGATCTAGATGGAGACTCAAATTCTCATGTCCAAGTGCTTTAGCATGTAGCTATTGCTCAAGTAAATGAGTGATTAATCATGGGTAGATTTGCTAACTTATGTGCTTCAAGAAAGCTGGCGCAAACGGACAGATCACACTTTTATATATGTTGCTTATGTTGAACATGAGTGCTTGCTAATGCAAGTTCTAATGCCTAATAATATTCACCAATGCTTCAAGCATCCCATCAAGCATCACATCTATGATGGTATTCAGTCGTACTTGGTGCTCAAGCCTCCATAAACCAAGCGCATTTTAGCAGGTCCCATTTTTGCATCCAAGCCACGTTTTTTTTCAGATATGCTACTATTTTGATTAGCAATGAGCTTATCAATAAGCTCTCACACCTACCATCAATCCCTTATGCAATCCTTTGTTTACAAGGATGCACCATGGTAAGCAAAGAAGCCCTTTGATGTTAAGGTTTCAATCTTCCTCTTGGGACCTTGTAGGTTTCAGGGGATTGTTCATTGTGGCAACATGGCAAGGGGTTCTAAGAAAATACATGGGTTAGGCTTCAATGTTAAATCCATGGTTTGAGTTGTCTTGTTGGGACCATGCTATGCCACAAAGGCATGTAGGAGTTAGATTTGTTATGTCGTACGGATGATATTACCCATGGGGGTTCTCGATTTTCTAGGGGCACCATAGTGTCACATAAATTCCCTGCTATGATTGGCAATTGTAGGTTTTGCAAGGGTTGTGGCTAGATACAAGAGTTCTAATTTGATATGTCACAAGGGTTCCTTGTTTTCCAAGGGCATCATAGTATCGCATAAATTTCCTTTTGATTGGCAAGTGTAGGGGTTATCAAAAATCACATGGGCTACTATGACAGTGGGGCAACATGGGTCTTAGAGAGGGGAGACACTACCTAGAGGTGTTTACAATTTGATAGAGGCACTGCACTGTTGCATAAATTCCCTACTCACTACCAAGAATTGCATGGGTTATTCAAAGTTGCAAGGGGGCCACTACAGCAATGGGTGAGCATCGAGGGTGAGCATGGGACTTGGAGGGATTCTTAGTCATCCCTTTGTTTTATTTTTTATTTTGTAGAATTTTGCAATAAAAAAATTTTGGGATATACAAATTAGAACTATAAGTTCACAACGAGTTTTATTCTAAGGCTTAAGGACTGAAGTGAATTTTACTTCATAGTGGTTTTCCTTACTTGCTTGGGCTATATGCTGTAGATGCACTAATCTGTGAGATAGGTTTTTGATGGAACCCCTCAAAAGTTTGGTACAGCATGTGCTTGTCATCTCTATTGAGGTAACGTAATTGATCATGTGATGCTAAATTCATTGTGGTGTTGTGTTGCTAGGGGGGCATTGAGTGGAGACTATACAAATTGGATAGTAAGCCCACCCATCAAGTAGGTGATGGAATTGAGGCTCTACCATGCATACATGGGAGAGAGAGTGATGCCCCACTTGACAACGGTGTGTTGCTGCCCATGGTGTCCCACTACATGATGAGGGTGTGCCATAGCCCATAGGGGATGTCGAGGCCCTAACAGCAGACAATCACGACCCATTTGATGAGGATGGCATAGGTGGTGTCCACACCCCATTAGCAAGTAAATTGTATAGTTTCCATTATTTATGCAAATAAGATATTAATAGGTTGTTTTATGCATGCTTCATTGGCCCTAATGTTGACTTGCAACTCACAAATCAACGCTTGTACAAAGAGTACTATGACGAGATTGGCAAATTTTCATGGAAGTGCACCATGGACATCTATTGTCCAAGGAGGCACCTCCCATCCTTTAGGTGGAAGGCCTTGTAAAGCACATAAAGAAACATCATGGAGTTGTCATCCCCTATAGGCAGCTTGGTATGAAGAGGGGGTTTCTTCTAAAAGGAGAGTCAGTGAAGCTAGACGCATATGAGAGGACCACATCGTAGCATGGTTCCATGATAGTCAACGCAAGTTTCAAATTAATAGTTAGAAGTATGAGTGTGGGCAACACAAAAAGGCTACTTTCTTGTGAGATATGTTGCTCGAGGAGGATCAATAGTAGTAGTAGAGATGTTTATTGTGACGTTTACACAGTGGGCTATGGAGAAGTATATGGTGTTGAGCTAAATGCACAACAATCAAGACATTGGACAAACTTCTATTGTTTAGAAGCTGTAAGTTACTTCTTCAAAAATCTCTCACCTTGTTTCTTGACAACCGCTCTAACTAACCATGCATCCTTCTCTCTAAACCAAGAAAGCAAGAACACAAGACTAGCTTTGACATGTAGTGAACTCAAAAACCTAGCTTCCCACATTTTAGTTCAAAAGCTTGAAGGCTTGAAAATGAATCCATGACCCAAGAAACATAATCTAATGTCGTCACTCCTTTGCATCTACTACTAAGCACACTAACAAGTTGAGAAGCTAGTAGAAAAAAAGAAGAAGAGAAAGAAGATGACGAAGAGCTTCACCTTTCCTTAGTCCCTCTCTTAACATATCTCTCACTCTCTTCCTCTTAGTCACTCTCAACGATGGAGACAAGATGATAGAATGGCAAAAGAGAATAGAAAGCTTCAATAGTCATAGTAACAAAGATCCTACACATGGATGTACCAAAAGGGTCTCTGTTAGCAAAGCTTTCACAACATGGATATGTCAAAAGGATAAATATAGCTGAGATATCCCACCCTTATATAGACACAAATTAGTATTAGGGTTAGGTAATTTCTCTAAGGTGGCACACCATTTTAGGATTAGGGTTTGTACCTCTTTTGCATTTTAGGGTTTGTAATCCCACTTTGAGTTTTAGGGTTTGTGCCCCTATGAATTAGGGTGTTTTTGCACCCTCTTTTGGGTATCCTATCCACTTTGTGGAATCTAGGTTGGTCAATCCTTGAAGTATACTTATGTAGTAGCCCTATTAGACCATGCCCACACTAATGCAATGGCAAATGCATGTGTGCAACCCACACAACAATTGTGGGTGTGAGAAATTCAACTATGGATGATGATACAATGTGCATGGGCGTGAGCCTAACTATCACACACAGTAATATAATCATGATAATAATATGTCCCTAAAGAACAACAAATAATACACAAGCATCCAAAATAATAATTGAAGTGCTCCAAAAATAATAATCCACCATTAAATAAATCCGACAATTGTGCCAGGATTTGCTTTGACCTTCTTTGAATTGTCCCCCTTCAATATGATGCCAGTCCCATGGCACTCATGTTAAAGGGAGATGTGGAATGATGAAACAATTGATGAAGTAGTAGTCCTAATGGAGGAGTAATGCATGCAATTGATGAAGAACTTTGGATGATGATGATGATATTTCTAATATAGGTGGTACGAATGATGTTGCTGATACTATGGTAGATGGCAATGAGAACAATATGGTTAGGAACATAGCTTTTAGAAATTGGTATTGGTGAAGAGACACATGATTGATGATTCAGCTAGGGAAAAGAACTTGAATGGTCAACAAAAAAGAAGAGAATGTTGCAAAAGATGGGAGATTTGATGCTAAAGTAGAGTGATGGCTCATGATTCCCATGAACATTTGTACCTACAAAATAAAACATCACATATAATGTCTTCCTAAGGGAGAGTGCTAGTCATCAATTTATGCACACACATGACATAGAATTTTGGTGGTTTGGGAGAAGGGTCCAAAGTGTAGGTAAGCCTAAAGTGTTGTGTAAGAAGCTAGGAAGAATAAGGATTTACTGTGCAAATAATATTGATGTTATGCCATGTCACACTAACATTGGTATAAAAGGAGAGGACATGTAATTTTTTTCATCTTTTGACACATTAATACATTATTGTCCTTCTCTCCCATCTTGCTCATAGCTTCTATGGCTTCTTTCTCTTTCTTGTCTTTCTCTCTCCAATTTTAGTATTTCTCTCTCTTCTACACACACTCTCTCTCTCCTCTTTCTCTCTTTGTAGTTCCCTTCTTGACAAGTGGTATCAGAGCATTGGTCTTTGATCCATTTTTCCTTCTATTTTCAGTGCTATTTTCTCCATCAAAAATCAATTTCTGACAAGTAGTCGACAAAGACAATGACTAGTGAAGGATGTCAAGAATCGCGTGGTGGAAGGGGTTGCTCAAGATGCTGCGCCGAACACACACAGAATGCACAAGGAGAAGCTCACTCAAGAGACAAGAAGAGAGATGGAGGCCAAAACGTTTTCTTGCTGATTTCTTCTTCTTCTTCCACACTCTTTACAATGTACACAAAGTATAGATAAGATACAACATAAAGGAAAGTGGCCTACTAAGTCAAACAATGCATAACCGACTACACTAGTCGACTGGCGCTATAACTATGCCAGCTGTAAATAGGTGTAACAACCTGAATATAATAAGTAATGAGTCAGTGGCCATGTGAGATACATAATGACCACCGACGTGCTAAGTGTAGACGTGTGGACCCATCTAACCAGGCGGTCCATCATCCATGTCCACATGTGTTGAGCTTGCTATCTCAACACTCCCCCTCAAGCTCAACTCCATCTCTGCAACTCCAAGTAAGCTTCAAAACTTTTGAAGCTTCTCTGTACCCAATGCCTTCGTGAAGATATCAGCTATCTGATCCTGTGTGCTGACATACACCAAGTCAATCTCACCTGCTAGTACCTTCTTTCTCACAAAGTGGTAGTGTACCTCAATATGTTTTGTCCTGGCATGGAACACAGGGTTCCTAGCCAACTGTATACTGCTCATGTTGTCACAATAAATGACAACTGGACCTTCCACCTGGACATCCAAATCAGCCAATAGCTTTTGCAGCCATACTACCTCACATGCTGCAATAGCAGCACCTCTATACTCAGCCTCTGTACTCGACAAAGCAACTGTAGATTGCTTTTTGCTGCTCCATGCAACTGCTGCACTACCAAGAGAGAACATGTATCCGCTGGTAGATCTTCTATCAGACATACTACCAGCCCAATCTGCATCTGTGTATCCAAACACCTGTACATCTGTACCTGCCTCATAGAAAAGTCCATAATGTAATGTGGACTTCACATATCTCAATATGCGTCTGACTGCATCCAAATGTGGCTTTCTAGGTACTTGCATAAACTGACTCACAATACCAACAGCGTAGCTCAAGTCTGGCCTTGTAATGGTCATGTAGATCAAACTCCCCACTATCCTCCTGAACATAGTAGGGTCTTCTATCTCATCCCCAACATTAGCACTCAGCTTTACATTCTGCTCCAACGGGACTGAAAGTGGTTTGCATGCAGTCATACCATACTTGGACAACATATCCAAGCCATACTGTCTTTGGGACAGCCATATACCATCATCACATCTGATCACCTCAATGCCAAGGAAGTACCTTAGCTCACCTAAATCCTTCATCTCAAACTTCATCTTCAAATAGCCCTTAACTTCAGCAATTCCACTATCACTGTCACCTGTAATAATCAAGTCATCCACATAGATGACTATGATGACCAAACCTGCATCTCCCTTTCTCACCTAAAGTGAGTGATCAGCATCAGAAACATAAAATCCAATATTGACAAGATACTCTCTAATATTGTCAGACCATGCTCTAGGTGCTTGCTTGAGCCCATAGAGTGCCTTCTTCAACCTGCACACATGAGTGGGATGCTCTAAATCTTCATAACCTGCTGGCTGATCCATATACACTTCTTCCTGCAAATCACCATGCAAGAAGGCATTCTTTACATCCATTTGCTGCAACCTCCAACCTTTGGCTGCTGTGCCAAAGCAATCACACATCTGACAGTTGCCATCCTAGCAACTGGACTGAAGGTTTCATCATAATCTATGCCATATGTTTGGGCATAGCCTTTTGCAACCAGCCTAGCTTTGTACCTGCTAATAGAACCATCTGCATTATGCTTAATCTTATAAACCCACTTACATCCAATAGCTTTCTTTCCCTTTGGCAATGATACTAGATCCTAAGTCTTATTGGCCTCTAATGCAGCCATCTCCTCATCCATTGCTGCATCCCAATGAGCATGACCAACAGCCTCCTCAAAACATGTGGGCTCAACATCCTCAACTAGTTTCACCATATAAGCATAATGGTGAGCTGCATAACCTTCAAAACCAAATCTTTTAATAGGGTATCTCACCCTGCTAGACCTGCGTACCACTGGATCACTCAATGGAGTCTTTGCATTAACGCGTGCTCTCTGCACACCTGGAGTCCTCACTGAAGGAATGCCAAGCTCATCATCCAAGCTCTCTGAGCCACTGGAGTCTCCATCAAGAACCGCATCAATGCCTTCTGACACTTTATTCTTTCCTTTGTCTTTACCTGTAGTGCTACTAGATGCACCCGAAGATGTAGAGCTACTCCTTAGTCTCCCAGACCAAGGACTACCAGATGATGTCTCTGGTCCACTAAGAGTTCGTGATTCTTGCTTTTCAGCCTGCACATGAGTGTCATGATCATCATCATCATCCAATGCATCACCACTAGATGCATACCAACTGCTCATTTCATCAAAGATGACATCCCTACTCACTCTGAACTTACATGTGACAGGGTTGTAACAGCGATATCCTTTCTGCTCTAAAGAGTATCCAATAAAGACACACTTTTCAGCCTTTGGATCCAGTTTTTTCCGCAACGCATCTGGCACATGAACATACACAATGCAGCCAAACACTTTCAAGTGTGAAACATCAGGCTTCTTACCTGTAAAACATTCTTCAGGGGTCATACCATGAACTGCAGCTGTGGGAGTTCTGTTCATAATATAAACAGTAGTATGAACAGCCTCAGACCAAAAATGCTTAGGCATATTCTTTTCAGCCATCAAGGCGTGTGCAACTTCTGCAATATGCCTGTTTTTCCTTTCTGCAACCCCATTTTGCTGTGGGGTATACCTGCATGTGAACTGTCTCTTTATCCCATGAGACCTCAGAAAATCACTGAACTCATTTGAGAGGTACTCTCCCCCTCCATCTGACCTCAGGCACTTTACTTTCAAGCCTGTTTCTCTTTCAACTGCAGCCTTGAAGGTTCTAAAGTGCTCAAACGCTTCACTCTTTTCCTTCATAAAATATACCCACAGCTTTCTAGAACAATCATCAATGAATGTGACAAAGTATGAACTACCTCCAAGAGATACATTCTGTGTAGGCCCCCAAATGTCTGTATGCACAACATCAAGGATATTTCTGCTTACATCTCTGTCATGTGAAAAGGGTTGTCTTGCCTGCTTACCAAACTGACATGCTTCACATACCTTCTGAAATTCTGCAACTTTAAATGTAGGCAAACCTGTGACCAACCCTTTGGACTGCATTAATTTCAGCCTTTGTACATTTGCATGTCCAATGCGTTTGTGCCAAATTTCAATGTCTGCAACAACACCTTTTCCTTTGGCATACATAGCAGCATTCATAGTAGGAATTCCAGCATCTAGAGTGAACATACGTCCAACTCTACTTCCCTTTGCTACCAATCTGCACTTGTCATTGAAGTCTTCTACAAAGCAGCCCTTTGCATTAAATCTGACTTGCAGCCCTTGCTCTACCATTTGACCGACTGACACCAAGTTCTTTGTAATAGATGGCACATGCAATACATCTGAAAGACTCTTTGTCTTACCATCATGCAAGGACAAGGGAACTTTTCCAATGTGTGAGAATGGGTGGCATGAATCATCACCCGTCTGCACATAACCTGCATTCTGCAAATCCTGCATCTCTCCAAACCATTCTGCATGGCTGGTCATATGATTGGATGCACCTGAATCAACATACCAAACATCTTCATGTGTTCCCTTTCCTGTAACAGCATTCACCATATGCTGCATAACGAACAAACGTTCATTTTTGTCTTCATTCTGTCGTGAAGACGATGCATAATTTCCTTGCTGCAACTTACCACTGCGGATATCATCTCTCTTAGCATAACATTGGGCTGCAATATGACCTGTTTTGCCATAGTAGTGGCACACAATACCAGAGTTGTTAGAACCTCTGTTCTGCCATCCACCTCTTCCTCTAAAGCTCCCCCTGCCTCTAAAGTTACCACGACCTCCTGAAACCTGCATATCGCCAAATTGTTGATTCAATCTGTTTTGCTGGTTGTCACTACCACGTCCTGTACCACGGCCTCTTGAAGAGAACCTGCCACGTCCTCTTCCAGAACTGGAGTAGAAAGCTTGGACCTGTTCACCACTTCTTTCAGATGTCTCACTCTGCATGTTGATCTCTTCAGTGATCATAAGGGAGACCAACTCATCGAAATCTGGAAATGGCTTTCTGACATATACGGAAGTTACAAAAGACTTCCAAGCCTTTTCATTGTTAAGTCCACCCAAGGTAGACGACACCAAATCATCATCATCAGGCATTGCATCAATCGCTGCCAATGCATCTGCAATACTTCTTACCTTCAGTGCATACTCATTGATAGACATCTTCCCTTTCTTTAATGTATTCAACTCTTGCTTGAGTTGAATCTTTCGTGCCTTTGTATTTACAAAAAACATACTTTCAAGTATGGTCCAAGCTGCATATGAATTCTCTGCATTTCTAATGTGTCCCAGCATATTATTGTCAATTACAGCAGACAACCAATACATGACCTTTTTATCCTTTGCATTCCATTCTTTGCGTGCCTTTGTCTCTTCTGCAGTTGGAGGATCACTCATCTCCGGCTCCTTTTCTTCACCTGAAACGAACTCATAGAGGCCTTTTCCAATAAGGAAGTTCGTGACACGGAACTTCCATGAAGGGTAGTTGTTCTTGTCGAGCTTCTCAATGATGGGGCTTCCACTGTTCTCTGCCATTATCACAAAATTAATACCAAACAGCAAGCAAATCTTCTGCAACCCTTGACCTATAGTGCACAGCAATACACCAGACAGCCTTTTTCACTGTCTGCTCAACAATACATGCAATCTGCAACCAGTTTGCAGATAAACCTTGTGTTTACTCACTGGTAAACACCTTTGAACTTACAGATTTGAAATCTGTAACTTGCGCACCCACGTTCGGTCAATACAGTCGAAGTCACAGCGTACCCTGAAACTGCTGTCCGCAACCTTGCGGCTCTAAAACGGGCCCTGAAACGGCCTCAGATGCCCAAAATAACTACGGAAAAGCCCTAAAGGGCATATCTGCAGAATACACAGCACTCTTCGCGCACACCAAATCTCACTGCAATCTGAGATTTTTGCTCTGCCCTGCTTCCGGTGCCTCCACAGGCACTATCCAAGAGAAGAGTGGAAGGATGGGAGAGCTTCTTACCCGTGGCTTGCTTGCTCGAACATTTCTTCTTCTCCTTTGCTTCAACCTTCGAAATCAGCCTCTCTCAATGGTGCGGCTCTGATACCATGTCAAGAATCGCGTGGTGGAGGGGGTTGCTCAAGATGCTGCGCCGAACACACACAAAATGCACAAGGAGAAGCTCACTCAAGAGACAAGAAGAGAGATGGAGGCCAAAACGTTTTCTTGCTGATTTCTTCTTCTTCTTCCACACTCTTTACAATGTACACAAAGTATAGATAAGATACAACATAAAGGAAAGTGGCCTACTAAGTCAAACAATGCATAACCGACTACACTAGTCGACTGGCGCTATAACTATGCCAGTTGTAAATAGGTGTAACAACCTGAATATAATAAGTAATGAGTCAGTGGCCATGTGAGATACATAATGACCACCGACGTGCTAAGTGTAGACGTGTGGACCCATCTAACCAGGCGGTCCATCATCCATGTCCACATGTGTTGAGCTTGCCATCTCAACAAAGGATTGCAGACCATCTATAGTTAGCAGGAGACTAGATCTGGAGATCGTCAAGGTCAGATATGGTGGACGATAGCTAAAGTAGCATGTCATCATCAAAACTTCATGCAATCTAGAGGTAACAAGGCTAAATGAGAGTTAACCGTGCTTAGTTTGGGGTTAAATTATAGTTACTTTTCAAAAGAGGTATTCCTTTTCTCTTTCTTCAAACTTTGGTCAAGCTTTCATGGAGTTTGAAGCAGAGATCTTCTCCTAGCCTTTATCCCTTGAGGTTTCATAGGCATTTCATGCTAGAATCTTTCTCTAATCTTCATCCTCAACAAGTGGATTACCAATTTGTGCATGCATTGAGCTGTAGACTGCAAAGAACAGTCTCAAAAATTGCACCGCAAATTTTAGGCTGATTCTAGGCCTTGATTCTCCTCTTGCTGATCATATTGTAGTTGGTGGCTTTGTCATTGATCATTTGCATGCTGAAGCTTCCACAAATTCATGGCAAAAGTGGCATTCTCCTCTTCTCCTAATTCTAAGAAACCCTAGCCATGGCAGCCATGAAAGCTTCAGCCCAAGCTTTTATTTCTTCACAATTTCTTGAAGAATCTTCATCTTTTCAGCCCGTGGGATCATTCAATAAGGATTCTTCAACAAATTGCAAGGGTTAAGCATAATTGGTCAAAGATTGAAGCTCAAGAGCTTCCATGGAGCCAAAATTTGGGGAAAATGGTTTTAATGCTTCAATCTCAAGCATCTGAAGCTTCCAGATTATTCTCAAGCATTAAATACACAAGTCTTGAAGATTATTTTGGCAACATTGAACCATCAGAGGCTTTATCAAGCATATGAGGATTGATTAAGTCATCATCAACAGTGTCAAAGGTACTCTTCTTCAATTCTTAATCTCTCTCATTAATCCATTTGCTGAACTTAATCCACTTGATTGAGAGATTAAATAATTGAATAATCTCCATCAAATTTCAGCCAACCCTTGCTTGAATCGATCCATTCATGTAATGCAATGTTTGCTTTATGTATATTAGTTCTAATCAGTGAATTAGAGGCTTCAATTTGAAATTTCTAGCATAACGTTTGAATCCAATTGATTAAATCTATTGATTGATGAGTTTGCTCACTCTAATCCATTGATTGGCTGAATTCTTTTACCCAAGCTAAAATATTATAAAAGGGTAAGTACTAGCAATCATTGAGTCACTGAATTGCATTGGTAAGACCCTCATCCTATCCAATTTTTCAAGATTCTATCCAATTGCATCTCATGAAAGGGGCTGAATGAATATTTCAAAAATGCATTTCATGCCGATTGATTAGACTAGCATGCTACTGCCATGTTGATATACCCACCAAGGAAAAAGGTGGATGCCAGGGGAGATACTAGGACAAAAGAGAGGTGACCCTCCCTCATTATTGAAGATCTCGAAGGGGTGCAACCAACCGACACGGGGGAAACTTTGCCCACCTCCCGGTGATTCAGAGCCCGTGTAGGGAGCATATCCTACCGTTTTATCCCTCACATAGGTACAATGAGTGGAGAATTGAAGATTGAAGATTTTTCAAAGGCTCAAGTACCTTCACGATCAAAACAGGGTAAAACACGGATTTTACAGGACACTGCAAGGCATTTACAGGTCCATATATGTACAAACTTCAATATTGAAGTACAAGTGTAGGTACTACAAGGTACCCACACATCCTACTCAGCCTTCTACAGGGTTTGGTGGCCATTTGGGGTTACTATTTTACCTTATAGGGTGGAAACAATGCATTCACTGGTTAAAATAGGGTGTAAATCTAAACAGTTCAGACTCAAAGATCGAGGTTCAAAAAAAATTCTTAAACTTGTTATAGCATGCTATAGCTTATCTCGAAGAGGGCATTCTTGGCTTTGATTTGAACAAAAAAATTGGAATCAGAGTTCTCTAGCCCAAGTTATAGCCATTTTTCTAACAGGGTGTACTGCAGGACTGCACTATGATGGCAGGGCATAAGGGTAAAAATAAGGGGATGATTATGCTCAGCAAATCAAAGATTCTATATTGGATAATGGACCTCAAGAGAGCCCTGAAGAGACTGAACAACAAGGGGAAATCAGTGCACTTCATGATACCTTGTGTGCACATGAACGAAGGCATAGAGATCGTCATGAGGCCCTACTATTAAGAAAATGGAGCAAATGGTTTTATCTACTGATCAAACAAAGTCTTGTATTGAGAAAACGACTCAAACAAAGCTTCTATTGACAAGTTGGTGGAATAAAATGCTCAAATTATGGCTCAATTCTCCCAATGGATGCAAATGCAAATGGGATCTAAAGAAGGAAAGGAGAAAGCTTATTCAAACAGTGAGCCTTCAGTTCCACTTCAGCCACCTAACCAAAATGGTCATGGTCATGGAATTATTGCATGAAGAGGAGTCCCAAATAGCCAATATGAAGTAGGTGAGACTTCACAAAGGCATGATGAATATTTAGGCAATTTGAATGGAACTCTCAAGCTTTTGGGCTGAATACTCAACGTCCTAAGGGTCCTCTACCAATGGGAAGATTGCATAGTGGTTCTCAGTCACCTATTGGGAGTTTTCCATCTCAATTCAAGGGTTCAATGCCTGGCACTCATGATCAGTCTATTTTGGGACAACAACCATTCCATGAAAGAGAGCTGAAAGACAAGATTATTTTAGCCAAGTTCAATGGTCAATCACCTTCACCATCTGATTTAGAGGAGTGGACCTCTAAGATAGAATCTTACTTTAACATATTTCCCAAAACTGATAACATGAAGATTCATTTTTCTTCTTTGCATTTGGAGGGATTTGCGCATACTTGGTGGAGGTATATAAAAAGGAAGAACATACTTGTAGAGAATTGGGAAGCTTTCAAGGCACTTATGGCTAAAGTATTTGTCTCCCCTCTTGAAAAAGAGAAATTGGCACGGAGATGGTATGGTTTGGAGCAAAGAGGCATAAGTGTAAGAGAGTACACTAACTAACCAATTTCTCAACCTCACCATGTATGTAGAGAGCATTAGTGATGAGGCTAAGCTCCACAAGTATATGTATGGTTTAGAGCCATCTTTATTAGCTGATGTCATAGCACAAAACCCTACTTCTATCTTTAAGGCATTTGAGGTTGCGGAGCGCTATGGAAGGAAATATAGAAGAGAATCTTCATTTCAGCTGGTTTTGGACAGCCAAGGACTGTTTTAAAACATGGGCAAGTTGGTAACATTTATGGCAGCAATCATGTGCCAAATGGGAGCTTAAGAGTGCCAACTTATCCACCGTTCAATGCTTCAAGACCTCAAAGTAATTTCAGGACAACAAGCAGTCCTAGAGTTGACTTCAAATAAGGGGACACCAAGCCTAAATCCATTTCAGTTCAACATGAATCTTAAGTCTATTTCTATGGATCTCTACAAAGAAAGAAAGGAAAAAGGCTTATGTTTCAAGTGTGGGGAATAGTATACACATGATCATGCCACAAAGTATGTATACAAAAATGTCAAACCCAAGCTTCAAAGTATGTTAGTCTTTGAAGATCTTGAAGATGAGATTGATGAAGCTAATGCCATCGAACCTGATGCTGAAAATGATGATCTTGAGGAAGAAATTGGGCAAGAGTATTTTTGTGATCCAACCGACTCTTTTTCTTTTGATCCAGGTGGGAGTGTTTATTTTGACCCAGGTGGGACTTATCATGAGCCACTTGCTACCACTAGTTGTTCCATTTCTATGGATGCTTGGACAGGTTCTAAGATCCCTAATACACTCCGTATGAAGGGTAACATTCATGGAAAGGCAGTGTTCATTTTGATAGATAGTGGGGCAATACACATAGTTTTGTGAATAAGTCCATTATGGACAAGCTAAATTGTATTCCCCCTGATTTACAGTAGCCCATTAGAGTTCAGTGACCAATGGTGAAGAAGAAATCAGCACACAAATATGCCCACAGGTTTCTTTACAGATGGCTAAAAATTTTGAAGCAAAAATAAAGCTAATTACTTTGGAAAAGGGGCCTATAGAAATTGTACTCGATTGTGATTGGTTGATGATATTAGGCCAAATCACTATGGATTTCTCACACCTATATATGGAGTTCATCTTTAATGGACAACTCATCCATTTACAGGAAATTCCTAGTAGATCATATTTTCAACTTAACACCATTCAACAACTTAAAAGGGAGTACAAGAGGCATTCACAAATATTTGTTTTGCATTTGAATAAAGAGATGGAAGATCAACCCAATAATTCAGTAAGTCATCCAGTCTTGACAGCTCTTCTTGAGGATTATAGGGATTTGTTTGAGGTGCCTACTTCATTGCCTCCCAAGAGAGAAGTAGATCACCCTATTTATTTGGAACCCAACTCAAAGCCAATCAATAAGCCACCTTACATATTATCCAAATGTGAGTGGGAGGAAATGGCTAAGCAAATCAAGGAGCTTCTTGAGATGGGATTCATTGAACCAAGTTCTTCACCCTCCTATGCATCTCTAGTTTTGTTAGTCAAAAAGAAAGATGGAAGAAAGATGGATCTTTTAGAATGTGCATTGACTACAAGGATCTTAATAAGATCACAATGAAGAATAGGTATCAAATACCCAAGATTGATGATTTTCCTGATGAGCTCAAGGGGGCTCGATTCTTTACAAAGATTGATTTGAGGTCAGCGGTATCATCAAATTTGCATGCGAGAGGGTGATGAAGTCAAGACTGCTTTCAAGATTGACCATGAGCTCTATCATTTCTTAGTGATGCCATTTGGACTTACAAATGCTCCAACTACCTTCCATAGCCTAATGAATAAGATTTTGCAGCCTTTCCTCTTCAGTTTTTCTTTGTGTTCTTTGATGACATTCTAATTTACAGTAAGACTTTATAGGATCACTTAGCACATATGAGGAGGGTTTTTGATGAATTGAGATATCACATGCTTTTTGCTAAGGAGAAGAATTGCTCTTTCATGCAGACTGAAGTGAAATACTTGGGACATATTGTTAGTGAAAAAAGGGATACAGGTTGATCCCAAGAAGGTGCAATGTATAAAAGATTGGCCAATACCCACTACTACTACTTCTCTTAGAGGATTTCTTGGTCTATCTTCATTCTATCACCGATTCATCAAGCATTATGCGGCTATTGCAACTCCTTTGACTGACAGGTTGAAGAAGGAGGCTTTCTTTTGGGATGCTCTTGTAGATAGTAGCTTCAACTAGTTAAAGGGACTCCTCACTTCTGCTCCTATCTTAGTATGCCCGGACTTCTCCAACGATTTACCATCCAGTGTGATACCAGTGGTCATGGCATTAGGACTGTTTTGTTACAGGAGCATGGAGTAATTGCCTTTGAAAGCCGTAAGCTGACAGATAAAGAAATGGCCATGAATGTTTATGACCAAGAGATGTTGGCTATCTTGCATGCAATAAAGAAATGGCACCATTATTTGTATGGCAGCTGATGCAGGATCCAGAGTGATCACAGGGTTCTCAAGTATTTCCTTACCCAGTCCAATCTTACAACTAAGCAACGTAGGTGGGTAGCTACACTGCAAAATTATGACTTTGACATCACTCATACAAGGGGTAAAGACAATATAGTGGATGATTTTCTTTCTCGTATGTGGGCTTACAAAGTTTCAGCAATGATTGAACTGCATAGTGATTGGATTGAAGAACTACAAGAGGCTTATTTTTTGGATGAAGAACTTAGTCATATTTTTTCAAAAATTACAATAAGGTTTTATGGAAGAAAACTAGCATTATCAGCTTAAAAATGGCCTTATTTAATTAAATGGAAAGATTGTTAATGGAACCTAAAATTGGCTGGCACTAGCTATAGCACTAGCCGGACCTCTAACATGCACAAGACAACCCCATGGCCTTGCAATCCGGAGCATCTACAGGACACATTGCCCTGCCATCATACGTACATTTTGCATTTGTATCATGCTTTGTAGTCCAACCCTTAACATTCTCAGACTCCTCAGACGGAGACCCTACACATTTTGGTGTAATTCACCACGTAGAACAACATAGGAGGCACCCCTCGGCTGATTGTCGTGGCCCCACTGCGACTCTCATATACCTTGGGGATTGGCCCCTCGATGCATCACTAACACAAATAACACATACGAAATAAACTCCGCTCTTGGTGCCAATATTATATCGTTCCAAGAATGTACCAGTCCTCACTTACTTGTCCCCTTGGACCCACCGTCTAGACCTACTACAGCTTGGGTACCTTGCTCTCTCCAGCGTGGGTCATTTATAACTCAACCAATTGATATGCATGCCAGGAATAGATACCATGTGTATATGATTCATGCAAAAGTGAATGCTTTATTGTGCACAAACAATTATGGTTTAAAATCAATCTATGTGTCGTGAAAAACGGCCCTTTTAATGAATTTTTGCTAATACGCAATGCTTCGTTGTAGAAACCTAGCACAAAGACTAACCCTCGTGCTTCTAGATCCATTATTTTCAAATAAACCCATCATCCTCCCCCTTGCCATTTAAATTGTGTTGTGGTGCATAGGTGTAGAGATTCTTTATGTCATTTTTTGTATATAAAATCAATAAATGTGCACTTTAACACAAAGGACAAGGCCACACTGAGGCTTAGCCTCATGCTTCAGCCTTGTCAAACATTCACATACATAGATCTTTTTTTTTATTTTTTTTCGATTGCAAAAAATCCAATTTTCTCTATTTTTTCCTTTTTTCTACTTATTTTTTAAAGAAAATATGTATTTCCTAGTTTTTTTTCTGATGACTAATCATTGGAACTAAAACTCAGCATTTTTTCTTATTTTATCCCATGTCTACTCATTTTTTCCCCATTTAAAATCAAAGAAACTATCAATTTCCATCAAAATTGGTATTTTTTTGGGTTTTGAAAATTTATAATTGCCGTAAATCAATACGGGTTCTACATAATAGTGATTGCAGCCCTCAAACATAATGCAAGGAACATTCAAATAAAATTTCAGCCCATTTGCACACCATTTAGACCATGAATGATAAAAAATAAGAAAATTTCTTTCATAAAATAGAGCATGCCGCCTTTTTTACATGTTTTAGGTTTTTTGAATATTTAATAGGGACTGTGTATCGACCAACTAGCCATGGATTTCAGCGTAGATCTTCAGCCTTCAGCCTCCTCAGCCTCTTGGAAAATTCCGGTGCCTCCTGGACAAGTATCCATCACCCGATTATCTTCCTGATTCTTGCCACATGAAGTGCCTCTATACAGGAGAGAGAGGGAGGAGAGAGAAAGACTAAAAATCAGAATTTCATTCCCTTCATCATATTGCACGCAGTTACATCAAAATCTTGCCCTCTGCATAGATCAGGGATCTCCCATTCTCTCTTTACATGATTGAGCATCCAAGAGGCATATACATCACCAAAAAATTGGAGCGTCAATCAAAAAACGCCACTCCATGCATCATGACATGTTTTTGCATGTTTTCTTCATTTAGAGTTTCATTTCATTTTATTTATAAAATGTCCGCTTCAAAAAAAACCACTTTCACACTACTATGAAAGGGTTTTCAGCCTGTTTGGGAAAACGCACTCCGATTCGCAATCCGATTGGATGGCTGGCTTCATGACGTCGAAATTTATAAACTTGGGCCCTGTCACAATGCCAACCCTTGCAGGGATTAAATGGAGGGTCAAACAACCTCCGATCACTCACCAAACTGAGACTTGCATTGGATTCCTGACATCGAAATGCATCTAGAAAAACTCTAGCTCAGCCATCCGCCATCGTTTGATTTTTCATGAAAATTGGCTCTTAACCGCCTCTCTGACACTTTTCGGCTCCAAAAACGGGCTCCATCGCTTCACAAACGGGTTCAAATCGGGTCCTAAACCCAATTCTCATTGGTGACCATGGGATAAGGTGACTCAGCCCGTCGAATCCCACGAATAGATCTATACATAAATACAACCACAAAGAGCATCAAGCTGATACAAAATAGATACACATCAAAGCATATCACAACTCTCACCCTACCCCCTGTCAAAACCAAGGCATGATTCCACGAGGAGTAGGCCTAGCATAATCTGGCTGGAAAACCCAAGCTAGTCACTAACCAACTGCTCCAACACAGCCAAGCTAAAAAGAACAAGCAAAGAGGTCATCCTAAGTGGTGGTTTGAACTACCTATTGAACTAAGGATAACTCAATTAAGAGCTTCTACTAGGCAAGAACTCCTATAGCATGATTAAGAAATAGTTTTTTTTAGCACATTGCTCCTTTAACCTCTTTTTTTCCATACTCGAGCATGTAAAAAGGAGGGAGCTAAGCGTTGTGACCCAAGGAGAACAGGGCATCGGCCTTAGGTCCTATCTCGATACCCAAGAACCTACTAAGCCCTCGCAAGGCGACACTGAATCCTTTTCTAATGCTCACTTTTATTTTCGCTCCAACCTTCTTTTATTCTTTGTTTTTTAACTAGATACCACCCCTCGGAAGACAAGGCATTGGCCCCAGTTCTTGTCTCGTCCCCAGGAACCTACCAGGCCTTCGCAATGCAATAAACAACAGATCAAGGATTTTTCTTTCTTTCCTTTTCTATTTTTATAGGGGTTAGAACCCCTTTTTACACACCTTTGTATATTTATATATTGTCTTTCAGATATTTAGAGTTTTGCCTCTTTTCATCATTATTTTAGTAGGCTTCTCTAATTGCCTCATAACTAACAGGAACTCCTAAAACGGCTGCCTAGCAAGTCATCAAAACAAGCTCACTAGAATTCTCGTCTAAAACAGGTCTTTCAGTACTTGACAATGCCTTTGCAGGAAGTAATGACTACTCAGACCCCCCCAGACATATAGAGCCTAAACCTGGGACTTCATGCCTCGAGTGCCGGTCCCCAACAAAGAAAGTAACCCTCATAGACATATATCATTAATTACTTAAGGAAAAAGACTCGAAAAGGGGACGAAACCACCTGGAATGGCCATAAGAAGCTCCTCCGCGGCAAAGGCTCCCTCCAGTGACTTTGTCAACTTGTACAATGCAATCACTAAAACAAAAAAACCATTAACTGTACCTGCACTAAACGGACATAGGGCCCTCTTGGCCTAACGTAGTCTGATCATAATATCCAAAGCAACCAGCCTTCCTAGCCTAAAATAGATAGGTCATTCTAATCTATACAATACATGGTCTCCTTAGCATATACATCACATCCTATCAAACTAACCAAGATACCAAGAATAGCATACAATAGGATGGCTAGCCCCATGCTACTCATGCCACATAGCTCAAGGCTTGATCTTAGGCTTTTGCAAATCCACTAACCCAAGCCTTTCTACTGATAGAACCTCGATATGGCCTATCCTTCCTTGGATACCATTGGCTAGGTGAATGACATCATTGGGCTCCCATGTCCCACATTTATTGTCAGCCAAATGAATTGGTCATTCAAGCGGCTTAGAGGCTCCTTCGGCAGAAAGAATCACAGCTTCGTGCTCATTCAAACCTTCCCTATTGGGGTTTTGACATAAGTCAGTGTTGCAACCCAAACTAGGTAGGGTTTCAATCCGAGACCCATCAAATGACTGTATCCTAGGGCGGTGCATATTGTCAGATGTATCATTATGGCCTTTTATCACACCTACATGGGAATTGATCACAATATCTCCACATGGTGTTATTGACCTTGTATCTAATGCACCAACCACATTTTGAGAGATCTTGGGTTTCCAAACCCATCTCACATCCCTTCTTACATTCTTAGGCTGCCTCGACTGCCCACATTGGTCCAATGGACTCACTGTGGATTTATTGCTATAGCTAGATGGCCTCACATCCTTATGACTTCTATCGAGCACATGGGAACCTTTGGCATCATGCATCTTCTTTATACGAGAGGTCTTTACTTGCTTTTTTCCACTCTGCCAACTGCTTAGCCATAGGAGCCATGCTTTTACTAAAAGGAATAGCATCTACTCGAAAGCATGATTCATCACTAAACTGAAAAGGCTTCTCAAGAGCCTTACTAGGAGCACAACTAGGACCACTCATAGCACACTTATTCATACTCATAGGCCCGATAGTCCTGTCAATGCCGCCATCACAACTACCTCTCATGGGAGCATTGCAAGCCTTAATGGACTTATTGGGCTTGGATTCTTTTCATCCCCAAGGGGTATATTATCCCTACTATTGCCATTTTCTGCTTAGAGATTTTGGCTACCAAGGTTCCCCTCATAGGCTGCCTTGGTATCAACAAGTGAGCTATCTCCTTGTAGAAATGGTTGGAAGCTAGGATGCACTTGTATTGAGTGGGGAAAACTCTAGAAGTTTTCCCAACATCTCTTAATATGTCCCTCATAATCAATGGCATGCATCTTTGCTTTCCTTAATGACTTAGAATTCCGCATTCCCACTTGGATTTGCATGCTCTAGGCCACTCAAAAAGAGCTCACATAGAACATCACTTGGCAATGCAGTAGCTCTTCTTGGCCAAAGCCTCAGAAGATCATCAAAGGCTCTAGCGTATTCTTTAACAGAAGGATAGGACTCATGCCTAATCTGCATCAGCTGCCCTAAAACTTGGGTCATAGGCACCTTCTTCTCATATTCATCTAAAAATTTATCACATAGCTCATCAAAGGATTTAATCGACCCTCTTGGGAAGCTCCAGTACCATTTCCTAGCTTCTCCCTTTAGGGTGCTAGAAAATGCAAGCATTCGATGGATATCATCATACCCACTTGCAAGGCAAGTTAGGCCGTATTCTTGTAAATGCACCATCGGATCCTCATTAACCAACCCATGAAACACTAGGAGATCCCTATAAGGAGGAGGGCATTTAGTCCTTTCCTTCGGGATCAGCACTGGGGCACTTAAAATCCTCGTAATCATAACCTAACCACAGTGTCTTAGGGTCTCCAACCTCTTCCATTTCCACCTTTACTAGTGTAGGGAGGTTAATATTATCCTTAATGTCCCTTTCTACAAACTCATTAAGTGGTCTAGGGAGTTCCTGTAGCTCTTAGCATGTCATTCCGATCCTTTCGTAGAGGATCTTCCATATCTTGCCCCTTCCTAGGAAGTTCCATGCTAGCTTTATCTAGGAGCTTTTGCCCCTCATCAAAAGCAAACTTATCCTTAGCACTTAGGACCTAGGGACCATGCCTCTTAAGCAACGGTGTTCCCTTTACAGCTAGGGCTTCTAACATCCTTGTGATACCTAAAACTTTGGCATGATGCCCCACCACATGGGATGTTTCAGCCATAACTACACTCCACTGTATGTTGAGTTTTTCCCATGGCACTACGGTTTTAGCATAATCACTTGTTGATGCCATGACTGCCGTAGCTTCCAACATACCAGTCCCATGCCCTCTAGGTTGATGGATGGTTATACATGATTTCTCTTAGGTAGAGACCACACCAAGGCGAACCTCGGTCCATGCCATTGCATTAGAGGATGGGGTAACCACTAACTGGTTACTCTTCTCATCACCTAAATTATCTCCTATAGAGGACTCATGCTCTACATAATTAACTAAGTCCATCAGTAAGTTTTGTATAGGGAAAGCCTAGGTTTTCCATCCTTGAACAAACCCCATTTTATGGTTAGCTTAGCACACTCCTAATGAAAATTATAAACATAGATCCCTTCACGACCTAGATTCGGAGACCGCCACTTATAGGTAGCTCCCAGCAAATGCACCATTGATGGGACCTAAAATGGGCCGGCACTGGCTATAGCACTAGTCGGACCTCTGACATGCACAAGACAACCCCATGGCCTCGCAGTCAGGAGCTTTGTAGTCTAACCCTTAATCTTCTCAGACTCCTCAGAGGGAGACCCTACACATTTTGGTGTAATTCACCACATAGAACAACATAGGAGGCACCCCTTCGCTAATTGTCGTGGCCCCACTCCAACTCTCCTACACCTTGGGGATTGGTCCCTCGATGCGTCGCTAACACATATAATACATACGAAACGGACTCCGCTCTTGGTACCAATATTATATCCTTCCAAGAATATACAATTCCTCACTTACTTGTCCCCTTGGACCCCCCGTCTAGTGCTACAGCTTGGGTACCTTACTCTCTCCAATGTGGGTCATTTATAACTCAACCAATTGCTATGCATGCCAGGAATAGATACCATGTGTATATGATTCATGCAAAAGTGAATGCTTTATTCTGCTCAAACAATTATGGCTTAAAATCAGCCTATGTGTCGTGCAAAAACGGCCCTTTTAATGAATTTTTGCTAATACGCAATGCTTCGTTATAAGAACCTAGTATCAAGGCTAACCCTCGTGTTGCTAGATCCATTATTTCCAAATAAATCCGCATCCTAAATGTTATGCATAAAGAGAACAATCAGACTTTTTATTATTTCAGTGTTTAAACTATGATATAACATCATCCTCCCCCTCACCGTTTAAATTGTATTACGGTGCATAGGTGTAGAGGTTCTTTATGTTATTTTTTGTATATAAAAGCAATAAATACTCACTTTAACACAAAGGACAAGGCCACACTGAGGCTTAACCTCATGCTTTAGCCCCGTCAGACATTCACATACATAGATCTTATTTTTCAATTTTTTCAAACGTAAAAAATCTATTTTTCTCCATTTTTCCTATTTTTTTCTATTTATTTTTAAAGATAAATATGTATTTTCCAATTTTCTTCTGATGGCTGATCATTGGAACTAAAACTGGGTATTTTTTCTTATTTTATCCCATGTCCACTCATTTTTTTCCATTTAAAATAAAAGAAACTATCAATTTTCATCCAAATTAGTTTTTTTTTAGGTTTTGAAAATTTATAATTGATGTAAATCAATACGGGTTCTGCATAACAGTGATTGCAACCCTCAAATATAATGCAAGGAACATTCAAATAAAATTTCAACCCATGTGCACACCATTTAGACCATGAACGATAAAAAACAAGCAAAATTCTTTCATAAAATAGAGCATACCGCCTTTTTGCGTGTTTTGGGTTTTTTAAATATTTAATTGGGACTATGTATCGACCAACCAGCCATGGATTTCAGCATAGATCTTCAGCCTTCAACCTCCTCAGCTCTTGGAATAATCTGGTGCCTCCCGGCCATCACCCGATTCTCTTCTTGATTCTTGTCACATGAAGTGCCTCTATACATGAGAGAGAGGGAGGAGAGAGAAATACTAAAAATCAAATTTTCGTTCCCTTCATCATGTTGCACGTGGTTACCATCAAAATCTTGCCCTCTTTGCACAGATCAGGGATCTCCCCTTCTCTCTCTACATGATTGAGCATCCAAGAGGCACATACATCCCCAAAAAAATGGGGTATCAATCAAAAAACGCCCCTCCCTACATCACAACATATTTTTGCATGTTTTCTTCATTTAGAATTTCATTTCATTTCATTTATAAAATGTCAACTTCAAAAAAAACCACCTTCACATTACTATGGAAGGATTTTCAGCATGTTTGGAGGTGCAAACGGACTCTGATTCGCGATCCGACTGGACGGCTGGCTTCATGACGTTGAAATCTATAAAGTTGAACCTTGTTATGCACTTTTTGGCTCTCGGATCTAGTAGCTGCTTTACAATGCCAACCCTTGCAGGGATTAAATGGGGGGTCAAATGACCTCTGATCGCCGAACCGAGACTTGCGTTGGATTCCTGACTTCAAAATGGATCTAGAAAAACTCTAGCTTGGCATCTGCCACCATTTGATTTTTCATGAAAATCAGCTCTTTACGACCTCTCGAACACTTTTTAGCTCCAAAAACGGGCTCCATCGCTTCAAGAACGGGTCCAAATCGGGTCCTAAACCCAACTCTCAATTGTCATTCCTTCTACCTCTTCTTTTACAAGGAAAATTATGGAGGAACTACATTCTTCACCTTTAGCTGAACATCTTGGAGTTTTCAAGACCAATGATAGGATCAACAAAAGTTTTTACTGGAAAGGGCTGTTGAAAGATGTCAAAAACTTTGTCATGAAGTGTATGCCTTATCAACATAATAAGGATGGCACTCATAAGCCAGGTGGTTTGTTGCAGCCATTACCCATTCCTACATGCAAATGGGCACACATTACCATGGACTTCATTACTGGCTTGCCTACTACCAAGAAGGGATGGAATAGTATATATGTGGTGGTTGATAAACTCACCAAGGCAGCCCATTTCATTCCATCCAAGACCCAGTTTACTCCCTCTCAAATGGCCAGTCAATTCATGGAGCAGATTTTTAGACTACATGGATTACCCCAGATGATTGTTCATGATAGAGACTCAAAGTTCATGAGTAATTTTTGGCAGGTGGTATTCACATCTATGGGCACTAAATTGGCTCCATCTACGGCCTGTCATCTACAAACTGATGGACAAACAGAAAGGGTTAATAAATGGTTGGAGACTTACCTTTGCCATTTTTGCTATGATGTCCAAAATTCATGGGATTCTTGGTTACACTTGACTGAGTTTGCCTACAACAACTCTACTCATGCTAGCATTGGAGTTTCACCCTTTGAGGCTATGTATGGCTATAAGGTGCCCTTGCCCATAGTCATCTTTAATGAAAGAATCAATCCTCATGGGAAAGAAGATTTGGAAAGAATGCAAACCCTTCTTTAGCAATGTAAGATGAATTTAAGGAAAGCTCAAGACCAAATGAAGATGTATGCTGATGAGAAGAGGCAGCCTTTACAGTTCCAAGAAGGAGAGTTCGTCCTATTGAAGGTGTCCAAGTCTAGGTATTTCACTTTGAAAGATGGATCTAGTAACAAGCTTGCTCACAGATTTTATGGTCCCTATCAGATCCTAAAGCGCATTGGAGACTTGGCATATAGGTTGGAGATGCACTCTTCTACAAAGATTCATAATGTCTTCCATGTTAGTTAGCTCAAGCCTTTCTATGGTGATCCAATTGATACAATTGATGAGGTACCACCTATTGATGAAGAAGGTCTTATTCAGTACATCCCAGAGACTGTCATAGGTTAGCGTGAGAAGAAGCTTCAATCTCGTTCTATCATGGAATATTTGATCAAATGGAGAGGTTTACCACCTGAGGAAGCTTCTTGGATGCCTGATTCTATATTGGATGAGTTTCCTTTCTTAAGGGATACATTAGTGGTGGCTGAAGCCTATTGATTATGGAGCTAGTTTTGGTGCGGACCAGGTCAGGACAGCACGTTGTTTTAGAGAAATTTTTATTGTGCCTAATTTTCAAAATCTAGCAACCTAGGGATAAATTACTCTTCAAGAGCTACGTTTTGACATGTGGTACGCCTCATTTGGACACTTCTACTAAAAGTTATGGCAGATTTTGTCCAACAGGGTCTATTTACATAACAAGTTATCTACTTCATTTTGAGTTTATCAGTTGAAGATCTTATGGCTCCATATACTTTTCAAGCATTCTTGATCATGTAAATAGCTGAGGCCTACTCTTGTTCTTCCATTTTAGTCCATATGTCGGTCATTTTTAATTCATTTTTCCATTTGTAAAGCTATAAAAACGGAGTAGTACTATGTTCTATCCATCCTTTTCTAGTCTTTTAAGTTTGTTTTTGCTAATGACAGCTAATGAAGCAAGGGAGCTTGAATTGATGATGAAGATGGGAAGCATTATCATTACTGAAGAAAATGGAGGTGTTAAAGAAGATGAGAGAATGACCAAAATGGGACAACCCAATACAATAAGCTCTTGAAGAACATGTGGCATCATTGAAGTAGCCACACATGGTAGTTGATGCAATTGTGATTAGTTGCCAAAAGTATCGTTTCTAGCTAGCTTCGGAGTTGATTTGCTTGTAGTGAGATTAACAATATGAAAAGGAAAAATGTGCAAGTGATGCAAGGAGACAAGTCTAACCAAGGTGAGCCAAGACTCCCTAGGTATGTCCTAACCTTAATATGCCTTGTGTAAAGGTGGAGGAAAATGAGAAAGGAGCTGGGAGGTTTGATTGAAGCCACTAGATGCATCCAACTTAAGAACCCCTAGGTACGATGTAGTGTATGTGTGTGTAGATATATTTTTCTTGTATTTTCTTTATTTCCTCCTTTTTTTAATCTCTCTTTTTTTTTATAAAAAATATTGATATGAAGTCAAACTACAAATAATAAACATGGGTCAAAAGAATAGACTTGTGCACCAAAGTACACACATGGAAATGAAAGATTGAGCCTTGTGAAAGGGAAGTGGAATCCAGAAGGAAAAAGCTTGGCGGTGAGAGCTATGGCAGATGGAGAGGAAGAGCCGAGAGAGAGAGAGAGAGAGAGAGAGAGAGAGAGAGAGAGAGAGAGAGAGAGAGAGAGAGAGAGAGAGAGAGAGAGACTCAAAAGTGGGAACTCCAACAACCACAATGTGTGGTCGGGCCTTCCTTTATTCAAACTATCACTAAAAGAATAAATAATAAGTGACTGTGATGGGCACCCGCCACTTGCAGTATGCAGTGGCAGGTACTGTCAATGTAGTAATACACAGGCACCTAGGCGGAGGCGCCTTTACCTCCAACAACCTCCCACTTAAAGGCGAATCTACCCTAGTGAGAGAAAAAAAAAAGACAATACAACATGTACACATGTACAACAGGATGAGGAAAAAAGACGTCATCTCATCCAATGCCCATCAATCTCCTGAGGAAGGCAGAGCACTCGGTAATGAGGCTCTTCGTGAGCAAGTCTGCAAATTCTGCTGAGTCGGAATCTTGACAAGGTCAATAGACTTGTCCTCAACGTCCTCGCGAATGAAGTGATACCTCACCTCAATATGTTTCATCTTCGCATGGAAGACCGGATTCTTGGCCAACTGAATGGCACTCATAGAATCTGAATGCAATGTAGGCATAGCATCTGTCATACCAAGGTCAGCAATCAAACGGCCTAACTAGATAGCCTCCTTGCAAGCCTTTGTGGCTGCAATATACTCAAAAATCAAACGGGCTATAAACCCTAGTGTGTGGACTCCATAGCCAAAGCTCCAAATTTCATCCTTTATACTTTCTTAAGCTCACTAGAGCTCCTGCCACTCAAATCTACTGCTTAACCAGACCGGAAAATCAGTAAGGAGGGGAGATCTAGCAAACTTGAAAGATTTGGAGCAAGCAACAAGACATTTAAGCTCAACATCAAGTTCAAGCATAGTACCTACATAGTATGTTTTCACACTACCATTGTTTGTGTCTTTTGACACAGTAGATTTCAACTCTATTGCTGAAAAGTTTCAGAGTTTCAAGACTGATTCTCAATGGAAATTATGAAGACCTTAATGTGGAACTCATTCAGGAGAAGTAACATGATTATTGTTACTCATTTATACTACACGGGAAAAATGTCTATTCTACTTGCAGGAGGAAATGAAGCTGTCTACACTCCAGTACAGTCAATGATCTCATTAGAAGACCTTGAAGACATCTCTGCTTCTTCAAAAATGATGATTCCTTTGCTTGAGGGGGACATGGACATGAAGACCAATGCAACTAATTGCAAGCAAAGTCAAAGTGGAGCAGAAGAAGAAGAAGAAAAAGATCAATCATGCAAACCAAAAGAGCAAAGTGAAGTACAAGTATGGGATCAAAAAGAGCAAGCTAGACTACATCGACAAGAAGCCCTGCAATGAATTGAAGATCCATACAAAAATTGCTAAAAACCACAAGGGCCTACCGGTCCTTGACCCAATTTTTTACCAGACTTTTTTAGCCTTGTAATTCCTAGCCCTATTTGCTTCTGACATAAGCTTGTAAATTCCTCATGTAGCCTTGTACTACAACCTCTGTGAGGCCCCTGCTACAACCTCTAGATGTCCATCATGTTTGTGGTACCCACACTTAGCCTTTTTTGCGACAGCCTCTGGTGTTTTGCCATGTTTATGGTGTGCCCACACTTTGTAGGTGTTGCTTTCACTAAAGCCTCTACACACTTTGTACTTTCTGGTTGTGATTGAGTAGGGATGTTGAGATATTTGCAATCACACCTATTGTAACCTCTTTGTATGAGGCAATTTTGGGCTTAGGACATGCAGGCAGACTGAATCCCATATGCACAGAGAGGGAAAACTGCTACCCATCCAGCAACTATAAAGCATTGTACTTGACTACCACTTTTTAAATAAATGAATACATGATGATGCTTTTCTTTATCAATTAGTGTCAGTCTTGTACTTGTCAGACAGTCCAATACACAAGATTGTGTTTATGAGTCCAAGCTGCCATCTTGGAACCTAATTCACTTGTGTAACAATTGGTCTCTACTTGTCTATGTTATCATGAGTTTGGTCTTCATCTTCCATCTGCCATAGCTTTTGCCATGCTCTAGATCTGCATCTTTTGACATGAAGTTGTCTGACATTTTGAAAAATCAAATAACCATGCAAAAAACTACAATCTATAAGCAAGCTGATACTAGGTGCACCACAACTAAATGCATAGCCTTTTTCACTGACTAAACGATAAGATTTGCAATACAATCTATAATGTACATATGTAAATGGTTGATAGCCAAAACTACAATATAACCAAAAATTTCTATCAAACCACTTATTCATCCAGAACAAAGGCTGAAATAACCTTAAAATAAGTGGTGAAGCCCTAGATGGTACATTTGTAGTATGCACACTATTCTTCTTGCTTACCAAGTTTCACTACAATCAGAGACCATTGCTTGCTTTCATGATCCAATGCTTTCACCTCTACCTTCAATTAAGTCCCTGCAACCATGGGACAGCTTTAATACCATATAAACATATAAGAGAGGAGAGAAATGAAGAAACCAAGAGCGTACACATAAAAACAATGGAGACTTGAGCACATAGAGTGATAGGACTGGAATCTTCTTCTTCCACTCAAAAGAACTAAGTCTATAACATGATAAAAGACTAATATGAAAGTACCACAACATATATACACATGGTCACCAAGTGTGAACCACCCGCTGCTAAAGCAAGAAGAGGTGGCACAATGAATGTGCCATAACCAAGGGTGGACTACATGGATGTAGTCCATTTGTAGAATCACTGATGTATCCTCACGTCAATCACCTAACATGCCAATGAGTAATATCCTACCACATCACCAATGCACATAGTGGATGTTAATTCATGTAGCATTTAATATCTCAACAGTCAATAATGTTTCATCTAGTTCCTTGAAACTTAGAATCTTGGATTGATCTGACATTGTAGATCATAGGAAAGTCATACCTACCATGCACCTCCTGGTTAAAATCAACTCCGATCCTTTGTAGCTAGGGCATGTAGGCAAAATCATCCCTCTCATATGGTAGGGTGCTATAAAAAGCCATCTAGGCCTCTAAGTTAGAGTCCGAGATATTTCTACACCACTTAGGTTGAGCCTCATACCCTTCCACTTCCCTTGGCACTTCCACTGCCTTGTCTTTCCAATAATCCACATTCTCCTATTGCCACCTCGTGGGGTGTCTCATTCTCTCCTCCAACCATCTCTTTCCCAACCTCGCAAAGAGCTTTATCATGTCCTCCACCACCCTTGGAGATATTACCATGTCCAGCATTCGAGAAAAGGTAAAGGCGAATTCGAAGGGGTGGTTGTGATTTTCCCATTGCTCCCACATTGTAAGTTCCTGGCCCCAATTTACAAGGTCGCACTCCTCTCCTTGAGGGATTTCCACATGTGGAACTTGTAGGGGCTTGGCTTGGAAATTTCTACGTGCTAGTTCTACCTACTTTCTCTGTTTGTGCCTCAATTCCACCATTCTTTTGGGTGGTATGGCTTCCTCTCCTTGCTCTTTTGGTTGTGCAAAAGGAAGCTTGATTCATGTGGCTATTCTTCTTCGATGTGGTCAAGCCCAAAGTCTAGCCCCTCTTCATGGATTAGCTCTATCGGCTCTTGTGGGAGAGTCTGTGCTTGTTGCTCTAGCTCCCCAAACCCTAGCAATTGGAGTTCTTGCTGCATGGTTAATCCAATTGTGATCAAATGGGTTCTTTGCTCCTCCACTCCTAAGCTGGTGCTAGGGTTGGGTGTCTTGGCATGGAGTCCATGCTTTAGTGCTCTCCTTGCCAGCTCTAATTTTCTTTTGACTTCCTCAATTGTCTCTTCCTCTTTTGACTAGGTTGCATTTAGCACTATGTTTAAAAAGGCTCTTTGCTACTCTCGCATCCCCATCTCTACTGCTACAGCTTTGCTCTCTACCATGAGGCATTCACTCTTTGAATGGGCCAATTGATAAGCTAAGTCTTTAATTCTATCCTCATTCTTGGCTGCCCGTTCTTTCACTTTCTCTTTAATTTGCTCCAACCCTTGTGCTAGCATTGGGCTAGGTGGTGATGACTTGCTCTTACTCTTGTCATAATATATTCATTTGTTCTTTTTCTTGGTTTCAGCGAGGTTTCAACACTCCACTTATTCCTTTAGGATTGCCTACTCATGGAGAGCTGCTTGGAGTTGGTTATGCAGTTTTGCCATCTTTCTCCTTACTTCTTGCTCACTTTGTGCCTTTGCTTCTTGTAGTACTACAACCACTCTTTCACATGGTACTATTTGCAACGCTTGTTGATAGACCCACAATGTTTCAAGTATCAATCCATTGCCGATTGCCAATAATTGTTCATCAAAAGCAACAAACAAAACATTTAACTTGACTAACTTTAGTTGCTCGAACCAATAGATCCTCCATAATTTATATCAAAGTAAGAATTTTTTACCTACATATATTGCCATGTGTGGCCTATTTCGTGGCTAAAAGTTACTCATGTACCACATCTACCTTGGAGAGCTTACAACACATTTGGAGGGATAAATATATTCTCAAATATCTTGAATATAGATTCTCAGTAAAAGAAGTTGTCTAAGTCTAAGGCCACTTGATATATCAGAGGGAGAATCTCCCTTAATTGTGCATCCACTTCATCATTGATTTCCAGTGGACCATAGGGCACTTACTAGAATAAATGAAAAATGAAAACTAATATTAATTTAAACATGTGTTGTTATTTAATTAATTCATTTTATTCATTGATCATATATATTTTAAATCATTGCCCTGATACCATGTGTGTGAGGTACTTATTTATTAAACCCACAGAAGTCCTCTAGTGGTCAACTAAAATCCTTGTCCATGCACATCACTACCCAATATGCCCTTAGAAAATGTCAACTTAGTTGAGCATGGGAATCCTGGTTCTACTTCACAAGAGAAGCATGGATAAGTTACCCCAAATAGCAATCTAATACCCATCTAAGAAAGACCACTTTATAATCAATCAAAGGCAAGAGTAACGCTAACACTGCAATTTGTTCAAAGAGAGTGAGAAATAGGGGAGAGTAGAATGCCAATCCCCCTACCATAAGCCATAGTCTCACATCGACCCCCTAAAACAGTATTAAGCTCGATAATATTCTATCAAACTTGGAGAGTCATGTGCTAACATCTCTATCTAGTGTTTAGAAAATTTGAATTATTGGGTCCACCCAACCATAGGTGATTGGTTGTCAGGACTGGGGCCTCCTACTTTCCTCAACGAGACTTATTGTAGTTATCTAATTAGCAAAGTATGCTACCACACTGTTGGAACATATAAAAGAGGCTTCCTTTTATTGTCCCATTGCACAAGGTTCATTAACACAACCTTTGACACATGATAAACACTTCTAAAAAAAAGTATTTTATTTCATAAAATATATACAAAACCATAAGTGTGGAGTGCTACAAAATCCATGTCTCAGCAAAGAAGACAACCATCCTATTTAGGATAGGATGTTCCAATCCCATAAAGTTAAGCTCTACGTGATAGCACTCCTTCTATGAACAAGAGGGAATTTACTAGGTCAATGTCTCACTAAGTCTCCTTGAGCCTCCAAACATGTCCTACATAACAAGGGGATTTACTATTCAACCCTTTTTCCTCTTAGGCACTCAAGTGATCCAAAACCAAAACACCTACCTCTCCCACAAGAGCATTGCACTCCCACCCATGAGTTTTTTAGCATCCTACACGATGCTTAGGCATGTTGGATTGGGGATCCCAATACCATGAAACACTATAATCAATATTCCATCTAGTTGTTACAAGCACGAAACCATAATATAGTCCATCACATATATCAAATATAAGAAGAGCTACAACCATAAAAACAATGTTTTTAACATACTTTTACACATTCTTGTATAGAAGCTACCCTTCTTGATCGTACTTTTTTTTCCTAAAAAGAAATTCTATTTGAACATTTCATAAGTTCTCTTTTAAGTAATCTACAACCAACATAATTTATAAAACAAAAAGAGCACATCTAGGTGTCTTTTTTCGCTATTTGGGGCTTATCCTTTTATTTTCCATTAATGTGTATGTGATCATCCTTATGAATTTAATTTTTTTAAACAATAATTTTAGAGAATAATATTAAGAAATAATAATTTTAGAGAATAAATTTTAAATATTCATAATAACCATAATTTTGCTCCAAATCTAATTGTTATCATTAGGCCATTCATCATTGTGTGGAATCACCATAAGTTCAAGTCGTGTGACCACCATAACTTCGAGTTGTAAGGGTTTTGGGGATCTTTCACATCACACTTCAACATTGGCTTAAACCTCAACTTCAACAATCACTTCCTTGTTGATGCAAGCACAAAAACTCTCTCTATGTCTTTTTGAAGCTATAGGAATAGTCTTTAGGACAATATCTTCATGAGCATACATGAACAGCCTCTAAAAAATTGTGTCTACTATTGCTTGGGACAAGCAGTGATACAACAATGCTCATGAATTTTCTTGAGTCGTTTTGAAGTTGTTTGGACATTTGAATCACCTTCATAGCTTAAATTGCAAAAATTGGGGCTAGAATAAATGAGGAGGGATTAGAGGACATTGTGAGTAGACTTTAGTAGAGATATTCCATTTCATGTTTGCTAAGGACAAGACGATGTTAGCAAAATAGGTGCCAACAGGAGAAGATGGCTATAGGAGATTGCACACAACACAAGTTTGTGAAGCTTCAAATGTATAACATGGTTGAAATCCTCACAAATAGTAGATTAAGATCCTCTAGGGGCTCTACCTCTCTTGCAAAGATTCAAATTCATAGGTTTTTACCCGATATGGAAGGTTTAAATAGATGTTTGGGAAGAAAAGCCCAACATGCATTTATTTACTCCTTCCTTCTCTCGATATTCTAATGTAATATTGGTCTTGTTGAGTGTGCACTCAACCCAAAAACCATGACTTTCTTTTAGCTCTCCTATTTTTACTCAAAAACTCAATTTTCTTTTTCCACCCTTACTTTGTTTTTCCCTTCTCCCATTATTTTATTAATCCAAAGTACTTTTCCTCTTGTTCCTTTGTAGATAAGGCCTAATGTGCTCCCAATTTCGAATTAACATGTTGTATGATTGTAGAATGGCTAATTTTTCAAGGCAAATGCATCTATTACATGAATTTTTTCCATTTCTATGTTGCGTGGCCTATTTTAAATGTGTAGATTTTTTCATATTTTAACATTATGGGTTAAATTTTATTAACAATGTGTAAATGTACAAATGTGACCAGAACTCACATTTTAATAATAAATTTACTTGTATAACATTTTTCACGTTAATTAACTTGTTGTGAGATGCACATAGTCTATTGAATTGAATTACATAATGGGGACATTATAATTTTGTGTTTCTTTTTAGTATTTCAATGATCTAGAGTGAGTTTAGAATATAGTAGCTAAGTATAAATCCCTAGGGTTTTAGGGCTTCAAAGCTTAGGAGATCTCATGTTACTAGATTTGTTGATTTAGTAATTTACAACAATGGAAGATTATACATCCTTAAACATTTCTTCTTTGAGGCAATATAACATAGCACCTCTCTCATGGTTGATAATTGATGATTTTAGTGTCATATTGTGCTTGCAATGCAATAAGCTTATTTTTATATGATCTAAGTTGTGATTGACAACCACAAATCATTTGTGCTTATGTATCACTATAACAATATATGAGTTTAGATACATTATTCTCAAGTAACTTTTTATATTTTTTGCAACTCTTTCAAGTTAAATTAAAAAAGTTTGTTCACTTTTAGATCAACATATTTTTTTAATATTTTTGTCTTTTACCATAGAGATCAACATTTTCAATTTGCATACAAAAGTACACATTGCATAGCCACAAACAAAGGCACCATTTGAACTTGTTCATGGTAGAAGAATGCCTGTACTTGCATCTCATACCCATTTAGTTAGACATTAGTCTACAAATTTTGATCAAGTTAAAACCATGATGATTAAAGCCCAAAAATCTTAATTATTTAGGTTTTAAGAAAAGAAAGGGTACCTAATTCAAAGAATATGATTTTATTTGGCTAAGAATTGAAAAATATCGATTAGGTAGTGTAGAGAAAAACCTTATTGTTAAGTTTGCTCCAAGACTTCATTCACGATTAAGAATCTCTTGGCAAATGAACATTAACCATCCATCACATTGGTAATTCATAACACCTTTCACATTAGTCTACTTACACATGTTAGGGGAACTTTAATTGTACATCCAATTTATGACCAACCACTTTTGTTAGAAGACTACATATAAATGTTATAACCAGAAGTTGTCATATATACTCCTAATGAGCTCCTAATACGAATACTTGTATTAGCAATGTGTGTACAAGTTATGAGATTTACAAATAATCAATTTGAGCGATGTGTGTGTGTGTGTGTGTGTGTGTGTGTGTGTGTGTGTGTGTGTGTGTGTGTGTGTGTGTGTGTGTGTGTGTGTGTGTGTGTGTGTGTGTGTGTGTGTGTGTGTGTGTGTGTGTGTGTGTGTGTGTGTGTGTGTGTGTGTGTGTGTGTGTGTGTGTGTGTGTGTGTGTGTGTGTGTGTGTGTGTGTGTGTGTGTGTGTGTGTGTGTGTGCGTGTGTGAAGGAGGGCCCACTCAATGCACAAGAGGAGATCATACCCGATAGTGAGTCATGATCATACTTTTTGGTCTTGATGTCTCGAAGGGAGAGAACAAAACTAAGTTTATGCTCCCAATAATCACTATGGAGACATCGTGCATCCAATTCACATAATACAAAGTGACATCAATAATATCCATGATTGTGGGGTCGATAATATGATTCAAAAAGTTTATTCCACATTTGTCAAAACATTACTTTCCCAACACAACTTGGAGAAACCCAATTCACATTTGAGGGGAAAAGATGCACAAAGATGTAAGCTATAAGATATGTTTGAAAATGATGTTTTATCTATAGGATACATGCAACAATGACAGAAATGAAGAGCATGTCATGATGCATGAGAGTGCCTATAGATCACATAAGTAACAAAAAGTAAAGTTGAATATTTTAAAAGTATGACTTTGTTGATTGCTGGTGCAAGTGAAAAATAAATTTACAATCCAAAAGGTGGTGGCCTACTAGTGAGCACTTGGGCTCATAATTGCAAGGTTGTGGGTTCAAGTATCATTGGATGCATCACTTGGTTGGACACTTATGTTCACATGGTGTGCTTGTGAAAGTCTAAAATATTGCCCGTGCTAACACTCAATTGATCCTCTTCCTTAGTGTAGGGTTACTAGAGGAGGATCTTAGTGTGATTAAGATTCATTGTCCAGTATGCTTGTGACTTATCCTATCTATACATAGGAAAATACCAATGTGGCTCTGTCCCACTCTCTTTATTAATATTTGGAGGGGAGAGACCCCCCTTGTGGGTGTTTGGGTGGGTGGGTGTGTGTGTCTATGTGTACATGCCAAGGAGAGGGCTAAGAGGTGAGAGAAAGGAGAGCAGAAGAGAGAGAAATGAGGAGAGAGAAAGAACGATGAGGAAAGAGAAAGACTAGAAAGATAGAAAAAAAGATAGAGAAGCCATGAAAGTTGAGTACAAGCAGGTGAGATGAGAGACAATAATTGTATTATGATCAAAGATGTCAAAAATTACATGTCTCACACCTTTTATACCTATGTTAATGTGACAAGGTATTATTAATAACTCTCTCTCACTAACACATATAATCCCAACGTCTTACAATCCATTCTTGTCCAAAAGTTTTTTCCCACAAAAACAAAGTTAGAATGGCAAAAAAGGATGGATGAAACAAAGTACCACTCTGATTTCAGATATATAAAAGATGTAATGGGAATCAAATAGCGAAGAGTTAGTTGCTGAAATGAAGACATAAAGGAAAGCATCTCCCATATGCATAATATGGATGTCTTCAAAAGGAATTGAAGCTTTCAAATCTTCAAGAAATAGTCTTTGTAAAAAGTAGACACCTTGTTGTATAAAGTAGGGCATGATGAAGAAAATTGCCATAACTTCTGATAGAAGTATTTAAATAGGGTGTGTCATATATCAAAATGTAGCTATTGAAAAGTACTTTGACTCTATGTAGGTGGCTAAATTTTAAAAATTAGGCAGAATAAAATCTTTTCTAAAATAGATTTCTTTCCAGACCCTGTTTAGAGTGCAAATGGCTCCCATGTGATTATGTCTCAGCCCCCACCAATGTATCCTGGAGGTAGGAAAACTCATCCAAAATGGAATTTGGCCTCTAAGAAGCTTCCTTAAGTGGTAAACCCATCCACTTAATCAAATACTTGATGATGGAGCGAGAGCAAAGCTTCTTTTCACACTGACCTATGACCTCCTCAGGAATGTACTAAATAAGTCCGTCTTCATTCATAAGAGGCAACTCATCAACTATTTCCACTTGAGTACCATAAAAGGGTTTGAGCTGACTAACATGGAATACATTATAAATCTTAGTGGAAGAGGGAAGTTCCAATCAATATACCAAGTCTCCAATACGCTTCAAGATCCTATAGGGTCCATAAAACCTAGGAGTAAGTTTTTTGCTAGAGCCATCCTTTAAAGTAGAATATCGAGACTTGGGTACTTTCAAGAGAACTAACTCTCCCTCCTTGAACTCCAAAGGTCGCCTCTTCTCATCAATGTACATCTTCATTTGATCTTGAACTTTTCTAAGATTCATCTTACATTGTTGAAGAAGGGCTTGCATTCTTTCCAATTCCTTCTTTCCATGGGGGTTAATCTTTTCATTGAAAATAATTGTAGGTGAGGGTACCTTGTAGCCATACATAACGAGGTGAGGATTGAGGGACATTATGACACTCGCGCCAGGTATATTTTTGTTTCCCTATGTACATACAAGATGGGCCTCTACCATTACCACTAGACACATCCCTCTGTTTTGCGCACTGCACTGTAGGGCTCCCAAGCCTGCCTTCTTGCACCTATGCTAGATGGGTTGGGATGCATTGATACACCATCAACTCTGCACACTGGCATACTCTCTCTGTACCATTTTCCTAATTGATTTCTCAACCAGGTGTGAGCTATGGGTTTTTCTTTCTTTCTTTTTGAGTGATGTGAACTGTGGGGTGAGAGATAGATCTATCATTCTCACATGAGCAAATGATATGTTTTGATTGCCATCTAAGTTTCATAATGGAAGTGCATGGGTGGGCAGAGCCATCTTTGTATCAATATTTTTGAAATTAAAGCAATTTCTCTTCTTCTCATATTTGCTCTGTATTCTCTACTCCTTATTCTATCCATTGCACTACATAATTTCTACACTATTTAAGTCTCTCTCTCTCTCTCTCTCTCTCTCTCTCTCTCTCTCTCTCTCTCTCTCTCTCTCTCTCTCTCTCTCTCTCTCTCTCTCTCTCTCTCAACTTCATTCAACAGTAACCCGATTACAATTTTGTATAATGCATATGCACTGAATAGGTACTCCTATGATAGTTGGTTTGAAACCTACCTAGAGGAATAGTTGGTTGGTTTCTAGTGGTTTGAGGAGGATTTGACCCGCGAATGCTCAAAATAGGCTCATCAGCTCTAAAAGAAGTCTCCCCAATCTCATAAGTGCTATGTTGTATCCCTTTCTTTTTCAATAATATCTGATTGAGGATTAGTGTTTGATGGATAAGAGGACTATTTATCTCTACTCTCTTTGTTTGCCATTTGTGTTGCATAGAAATCTATGGGCTAAGTTTGTCCAAAGAATCCTTAGTAGAAGTTGGAAAGTTCTCCAAAGGATCCTTGGTAGATTGATCCATATTCTCCATGACTTCCTTGGTCTACATGTTTGATTGAACTAACTATTCAACCACCTAATCCAATTTAGAAACCAATTCCATGTATCTGATGGAATGCCTAGTCTCATGGTTACAAAGAGTGGTATTAAGCGTACTATAAGCGCCCTCTTCTTGAAAATCTTCCTCATCTTGACATGCCTTAGGTATTGCCTCATGAGTTTATCTAAATTGTTGCTGAATATCATCATTAGGATTGTTCTTTCCCTTATTTCTAGCTGTTTCCACTCACCAATACCAGTTCTAGTAGACTCCATGTTACAAAAATGGCTATAACTTTTGACCCCGATATCGAAATCAATAACTTTTGATAAAAATCAAAGCCCACAAATAGCTCTTCAAGATGAGTTACAACACTCAAATTCAAAAACAAAATAGAATATTTTAGAAATATTCTTTTACCGTTGTCCAGAATAGTCTTGCAACTTGTAAAAACATTGTTTTAGTGTATCCACCTCTCCCAAGTCAAAGATAAGGTCTTCCAACACTATGGTACCCTGTGTATGACCTATAGTTGCTAAATACACCTTGTAATACTCAGTAGAGGTCTTGAAATTTCTCTAAATTACTCTACACACATGTAACAAGTAAAAAGTATTCCAAGAGTGATTCCAATTCACTATTTGAGTGTAATACCTTGTGTAAAACTTGTAATCAACCTTGAATGACCTGTAACACCTGTGAATAACTAAAAATTCAACCAAATGAAGGCCCAAATGCCCTATTTTCCAATGAATGCACCTAACTCCTACTCTAGGGAGTAGAATGGTTGAAATTCCTCCTGTAGAAAACCTGTAATAACCTGTATAATCGATGTGGTTGATCAATGGAGTCCCAAACAATGCTATCTAGCAAAGATCTTTATGTATTCATGAACTCCACTCATGATACTTGTGGTGAGGGATATACTGGCATGCCATAGGCTCCCTACACGAGCTCCAAATCACCGGGAGGTGGGCAAAGTTCTCCTTGGGTCGATTGGTTGCACCCCTTCAGAATCTTTAATAGTGGGGAAGGGTCACCTCTCTATTATCCCACTATCTCCCTCGGCATCCACCTTTTCCCTTAGTGAGAATATCAACATGGCAATAACATGGCAATAACATTCTAATTAATCAATCAAGGATAAAATGTATAACTGGAAATTTCTTTTAGCCTTCAATGATATGCATGATTGATTAATGAAAGAATGGAATGAAGAAATGAGTGTTGGCTAAGGGTCTTACCAATGCAATTCAATGACTCACTGATTGCTAGTACTTACCCTTTATAATATTTCAATATTGGGCAAAGAAAATCAAACAATCAAATCAAGGTTGTGCATCAAGACATTGTAAATGATATCTATAATGAAATAAGATTGAAATGAATGCTAAAATTCAATGTAATAGATACTGATCAATGAGAAGAGCATAATCTTTGATCTATTGATTAATTTAGAGAATTAATTGACCAATAATCTCCCATCAACAAGTGGAAAAGCTTAAAGCAAGTAGATATTAAGAGATTTCAGAGACTAAGCAAGTGAAATACCTTGATTAAGCTTGAAGAAGATGATTGATGCAAGCTTTAGTCCAATTATTTAAAGAATCTCCCATAAGCCACCATGAATTCATCATGAAGCTCCTGGAATCCATAAAATCAGCCCATACATGCTTAAATAAGATTGAATCCGTGAAGGATCAATGCCCTGGGCTTGCTTGAACGAATGTTGAAGATTCAAGCATCTTGAAGAAAAGATCCAAAGTAAACCTTCAATATGAGATCCAAGAGGCTAAATATGTTGAAATCTTTGAAATGCCTTCAATCTTGAAGTGTATCCTACTCCAAAACGATGGTAGAGAAGCCTTAAATGTCAGGAAGAGCCAAATATTGAAGAAATTGAAGCTTCCAGGTCTGTGGCTATGGCTGCTTTGCTATGTTTTAGGGTTTTCCGAGGTCCTTGAGCAAAAGGATGAAGAAGAAGGCTAAAGATCACTTTCAAAGGGTTAGTAATGACTACGAGTTATAGATCAGAGATTTGATTAGGATAGGCAGTGCATTTTGCACCAAAAATTTCGGAACTGCTCCTGTGGCCAATCTCCAGTTAAATACAACATATATGGTGCTCTACTTGATGCATAGGACATGTAGGATATGTAGGACGACAGGCAATGCATTTTGCACCAAAACTTTTGGGGTTGCTCTTGTGGCCAATCTCCAATTGAATACAACATATCTGGTACTCTACTTCATATTTAGGATGTATAGGATCCTTGCCCCATGGTCAAAGAATGAAAGAAGATCACTAGAGAGCAAGATATCGAATTTCTTGGTAGTAGCCACATGAAAGCTTCAACCAAAAGCTTGAAAGAGAGAGGAAAGAGAAAGCTTGTCTTGAAAAATAATTGGACTTCTAACCAAGACTAACTCTATTCACCCAATCTTTAACCATTTTAACTCCAAAATAGCCTATTATTGTTGCACGACCTGTCATTTTATCCATGATGCCTCCAAATTTGCTTTCAAGTACTCCAGTTAACTCTGACTAGCTATCCTTGATCTCCTTGGTCATTGCACTTGTCCATTTTCCCAATTGACTCCCTGTCCTTGAGTAACCAAGAAGTAACAAGACTGTGGAGGGAAATCCAAAAAAGGATTGCACCTAATGGATCAAAGACTAATTCTTTGATACCACTTGTCAAGGAGAGGGCTAAGAGGTGAGAGAAACAAGAGCAAAAGAGAAATAAAAGAGGAGAGAGAAATACTAGAAATATAGAAAAGAAGAGAAAGAAGCCATGAAAGCTAAGTACAAGAAGGTGAGATGAGAGAAAGTAATTGTATTATGATCAAAGATGTCAAAAATTACATGTCTCACACTTTTTACATCTATGTTAGTGTGACAATGTATTATTAATAACTCTCTCTTACTAACACATATAATCCCAACTTCTTATAGTGCATTACTTAAACATATATTTACATGATGTGTTATGAAAGAATATGAACCAAACATATTGAAGCATTTAGGCAAGATTTAGTCCTTTGTTCATACATGACTACATATACTACAAAGATAAGCAAGTAGGAGTGCAAAGAAACTTATAATGTAAAGAAAGCTAGAGTCAAAAATCTAAAAGGAAGGTTAATACCAAATAGTCTGATTTTGCTATTCTGACTTGATCCAAGGAAAAGAAAAAAGCTATTGGAAAATAAAATTGCAAATGAAAGGATTTTTAAAGAGCCAACTTCAACTATGGTTACATTAAGGAGAATTTGGGTTGGTAATGCTTTCGAGCCTTAATTTAAGTTAAAATTCTTCTTGAGAAGGAGAATACCATGGGAATCTTGAAAGTAACTTATCGCATTCAAAGTAAAGGGAGTGTCTCTGGCCTTTTGAGGTTGTAATAGGAGGATGGTAGCTTCATATTAGCTTGTAACATTCATGAAAAGAGGGAGTTTTTGGAACCCAAGTATGTGATACATACATACATACATACATACATATTGTGTGTGCATGAATTTTTAGATAGTATAGTTGGGAGATGGTAAGAGTAAACTTACTATGTAAATCTATTATCACAACGACAATATTCTTAGTTTGGAAAACTATGGTTGGGAGATGACAAGAGCCCATATGCCCTTTACACTTGATGATCACTTTTGCAAGGACCTACATGATCTAAGTGTGCAATGGAGAGAGAGAGAGAGAGAGAGAGAGAGAGAGAGAGAGAGAGAGAGAGAGAGAGAGAGAGAGAGAGAGAGAGAGAGAGAGAGAGAGAGAGAGAGAGAGAGAGAGAGAGAGAGAGAGAGAGAGAGAGAGAGAGAGAGATGACAATTATAATGAGGATTGTCACATCATGCCAACATTTGGCCAAACATAAACCAAGGTAATGGGACCAAACATATATTGTAGGGATAACTTTTTATTGGGGATATTGGGTCTATTTAAGAGAGTATGTGCTATTTTTGGGTATAAGGCCGAATTTGGTTATGGAAGACAGAGTTATTGATGTGGAAAGAGTGATAGGTGCAAAATTTTTAAATAGCTCTAAGAAATTTGACCCAAATATGGAGAGGAGGAGGGGCTTATTTGTCCCCACACTCTTCAATGATAATTCCTTTCAATGTTTGTTGTCAATGCATATTTACATTTCCATTTTCATCTCACACATCCCAATTTGTTTAGGATAGATTATGAAAGAGACTCTTTTTAAAAAAGAAGAATATGAAAGAGACGGCCTAAAAATTGGCCCAACATTAAGAACACTAAGGGTCATTCAACATTCACTACTTAGTGAAAGATTAGAAGCATTAAGAGGTCTACATAAAATAATCTCCATGTGCCTTTTTGTCTATTTCATTTGATTTCATGTGGAGTGAATTTCTACCAATGACATTTATTTCATTTGATTCCATGTGAAATGAACTTCTAGCGATGATAAAGATTTTCCCAGCACTTGAGAATGGATGTATGTTTCAAATCTCCTACAATATCACAAGTTTAATACTAGATATTGGCTTGCAAAATTAACTTGCATGGAGAAGATTTTAACATTCAAGGCATTACAATCCCTTTTGAGTGTCACACTTTGTGATACATATGTCTACAAAAGATTTATTTTCTATAAGGAATTGGTAAAGAATTAGGCGTAATGTGTCCACTTAGTTTAATTGCTTCAACTACACACAAATGACTACATAAAAAAACTACAAATATAGAGGAAAGAGAGTATGAGAGAGATGCCATGTGTACTAATGGAGTTTAGGTGACTTGATGTAATCCAATGGCTCTCTACACTAAGAGTGTACATCAAGCATTACATGTGTACCCTTTTAGGCAATGCAAACAACATCACTCACTTTATAGAGGAAAGAGAGTATGAGAGAGATGCCATGTGTACTAATGGAGTTTAGATGACTTGATGTAATCCAGTGGCTCTCTACACTAAGAGTGTACATCAAGCATTACATGTGTACCCTTATGCAAACAACATCACTCACTTTAAAGTTCCACATTAGGATGACCATTACAGGCCATCATAGCTCAAGGAAGGCTGGGTTTGTTTGGGAAACCATTGCAATAGCATGCCCTTATGGGCAATGAATATGTTCCTTGTTGACAAATAACTTTGTTGAATGCACATTGTAGGTGAGACTTGTACTTGTAGAATGTACTTCAAGTCTTTTTTAAAGCCACAATCAATCTTTGAAATGTAGGTTAACTTAGAAGGCTAGGTTTCCAAACCAAGACTAACCTATAAATTTATACTTATGACACATCCCATCAATTTAAAGGGTTTACAATCTCCCATGCCATTAGCACCAACAACCTCAATCATAATAGATAACTACTTGTCATTTTGTCACAAAAATCTAGAAAGCACATCATTAGTTCTATCCTCTAAAGAGAGTTTGGGGGACTACTTTTTTCTTGAATGACTCAAGGCGTTCCACTTGGGTTTGTTAATACTCATAATAAGATTCTTTGCTTTGCCTTAAAAGCTTCTTAATTTGGAAAAGCATCTTGCTTGATCAAGTGATATAAGGTTGTGAGATTGGACTATGCAAGCACACATGCCACATGATAGACATGGGAAAAGCTTATTGAGGGTGTGTTCTAGGTGATCATTGAGGATGTCTAAAAGATGATAATGCATGTTGCCTTCTTGTTTCACACATATAACAGTGAATGGTATCGTACTAGGGCACTTTAGAGTTTGCTTTCCAACAAGTTTTCAAATTTGTGTTCCCGAATAATCCTTAATCAAACCTTCTGGTTTGATGAGTCTGTATTTGGTTCGCACACACACACACACTCTCTCTCTCTCTCATGCAAATTTAGTCATCAAGCTTCAAAGTGCTAACCTTCAAAAGATGGGCACGCTCCAGGCTTGTTGATGATCATAACCATGGTTAACATTTGACCACATCAGGGTTTCTCTGCTGCTCCACGTGGGAAGAGGGGGAGAGAGAGAGATCTACAGTCCTGTAGTATTCATGCAGTTTAGCTCTTCATATAGGAATCTCTCGCTCTCTCTCTCTCTCTCTCTCTGTCTGTAGTACGTCCCTTAGGGCAAACATTTCTTCGAGCGGTCAGATTTTCTATACGTAAGTTAATTCCTCTCATTGCAAAATGCTAATCTCTTCTCAATAGATGGAGTCGTAATGCTAGAAATCAACTGAGATTGTACCTGAAAGATGGCTTTCATATGGCTATGCCTGTTCAATCCTGTGTTTATGAGAATCATTTTCCCATCGTGACAAGGGAAGAAATCTGCCGGACATAAATCCTATGGGGCTGTACGAGTCACTTTGCTGATCCCTCCGCCCCCTTGAGCTTGGTCTGAACTTTGGAAACGGAGAACGCTGAAACCATGGCTAATGCAAATGTCAATATGGGTGACATATTGAGACCTGATTGAGACTTGCGCTCAGCAGTGCAGATTGAGCACAAGTGGAGCGTGGGCAAGCTAGATTGGACGCTTATGATGAGCCACTAAAATTACTAAGGATCCCAACATACCGAGATTGACTGCCAATTGAGCGTGCCACGAGGTAGTTACATGATTCTGGCATTGCGATCTCCCTCTAGTGACGGGGCAGCATACTGGCATGAGTGAGATTATTGGATCTAAGATTTTATAATACGGTGGGTTGTAGCATACTTCATGATTCATAAACGCCTCAGAACTTCTAGCAGGTTGAAGTTGGTACAAGATCATCGACTGTTGTGCCCAACAGTCTTTATTGCATCGTGAGAGAATCGCTCATTGAGCATCAAGATTAATGGGTGTTATCATATGCTCAGTGACATGCTTCTGGATAATTAATAATGTCTGTATTGTACAAGATGTTGAAGCAAGTATATTTTAAATATGCTCGGTGACGTGCTTTTTGGATAACCTGCAATGCCTGTATTGTACAAGATGTCGAAGAAAGGATGTTGGAGAAAGGATGTACTCACATGCTCAGTTACATGCTTTTTCATAATCTGTAATGTCTGTATTGTACAAGATGTCGAAGCAAGTATATTTTTGATGCACTTAAGTCAATCATTATTACAATTTTATTTTATATTTTTATTGATCAGACCTGTATGTGCTTGTCTGCAGGGAAGAAGCTTGTGAGCTCAGGCACACTGAAGCAGCACAGATGAATCGTAAAGGTTGTTGATCTCTGCAATGAATCTGCTAATGCATTTGCTGAATGATAGCCTGTGCCTGCCAGGACATCCATTTGATTCCTGATGTACATCGCTCGTGAATCCTCCAAGGTAGTTAAAGATGCATGGCATGAGGGAGCATGTGTAGGGGAGTGCATGGGTGGGAAGGGTGAGTCTTGGTGACTAAGCATGGGGATGGGGGAATTCTCAGGGGAAGGAGGGAGGGGGTGTATATATGTGTACACACACACACACACACACACACACAGAGGCCTAATTGGCCTATGACACATCATGATATAACAAATCCTCCATGTCTTGAGTATCATGTAATCCTGCCACCTGGGTTTTAGAGATGACTGGGAGTTTCCTTGGGTCTCACAATTTTAGTTTTGATTTTGATTTTGAGTTTGTTTTTGAATTTGATTAACATTTTTATTTTGCTTACCCTTCCCTTGTTGCCCCTTCTAAGAAGAAGCAATGAGACCCCCCTTTGTAGAGGTCAAACTATGAAACCGAGAGTAACGTAGTAGCTAACATTCCAATTCATGGAATGTGGGTATGGTGGGCTGTGAGATCACTTGCTGCAAAAAATGGAAATATTTCCTCATCGGTAGCTTGTTTATAAACAATGCAACCTGATCATCCAAGGACTTAGGAACCCCCGTGGTAAAGAACTCGGCGAGAAGACATTGATACTTAGCCAACTTGACTTTCAAGTCATCCCGATCAGTGATTTTAAAGTTTTGGAGCTCATGATCCAAATTGATGTGGCGGGTCCTATCTCGAGTCACATAGCGGTCAATCAAGTGTGCCTAACGCTCGGATGCTAAGTCAAAATGTTGAAGCTGTGAATGAAATTCAAGTAAGAGACCTTGCATTAGCTCAACAATAGCAAGGGCATTTCTAGCCTTCCATGAGCGGACAACCTCGTATGGAACAAGTGCATGATCACGTTGGGGTACCAATCTCTGCACAAGATCCCACAGGTTCTAGGAGTCAAGGACATGTCTCATCAGATTTGACCAAGTAGTAAAGTTCGACCCGTTATCATTAAGCATGTTTGCCTTATGAGGATGAAGAACCATGAGGTGTCTGATAAGTGAAATAAGTAGGAGGAGGTGGAGGGAAATAAGTAGGAGGGGGAGATAGGTAGGCAAAAATAGGTTGATAGTGTCCAATGGGTACTGATTGATGTGGAGACACTCGAACATGAATGTTTCCATTAAGTGTCCATGGAGATGGAGGCACCGGGACATGTAAGCCATGTCTAGTAGATGGCTGGGGCATAGCAAAATGACCAAAAGGCCCACTAGGTAATGCCATGGAGAAAACTGTGGTACCAAAATTGATCCACACTGAGTGGTGGTTGGGTAGCATTCCCAAGCTATGAAAAACCTGAAGTGTGGGAATGGAAGGATGAAGCTCCATCATGGGGACATCACCCGGCTGAGGGAAAGACCACGTCCTAAGAGGCATACCTATGGGTGAATGACCCCCCAGTGTAATGTGAGAAGACGTGTGGTGCACTTAATGGAGGCTGAAAGAAAGGTGCAGCAAAACTAATGGGTGGGATGGGTGGGAGATTAAATGGATTTGTCATTTGAGTTGTTGTGGAAAAAGTGTTAGGTTCCTTTTGTCCATTAAATGCAAAAGAAGAAATAGATACATCTCCAAAATCATATTGACCATGAGATGTAAAAGCTGAAGAAAAAGATGAAAAAGGATCACTCACCATATATTCTTGAAATTTTTGTTTATCTTTTCTTGACTACAATTTAAAATACCTATTCTCTTCAGGGCTAATGTACCAGTACTTGGTATAGATAGTTCATCATGAACATCTTCGATATCTTGCAAAAAAGAGGGAGTAAAATCAAAAGGTTGAGAAGTACCATGGGTACCTAACATGGGAGTGAATGAAGATGGAGCAAAAAATGGCTGACACTCCATGTGAATTTCCACGTAAGGGTGATCAATCATTTGTGTTAGACTGGTGCACAAATCTAAAGGGAAAAACTCAAATTAACCTTCAATTTACAATTAAACTCAGCACATAAGAATGAGGTCATATTCGGCTTGTGAAATCTCATATGGTCTGTGGACTTCATGGATGTCTGAAGACTCGACTCTTCGATCAGGTCGGACAAAGGAGCAAACTGTGAAGCCCACTCCATTGCGTGTCCTAATATGCTAGGCTCAGAGCAAATGATGATGTGGTGAATTTGTGTTCGAAGTCATCTTGCCCTCCTATTATTCTTGCTTCTTGCAAAGTGCTTCTAAATCAAAAGCTGAGGTTTTGTGGAAGAGAACCTTGCTCTAATACCATGTGAAAAAATACCCTAACGCAGACACATAAACTAAAGCGTATGACAAAGCATACACTCCGAAGAACACAGTTAGGGTTAGAGTAACACAGAGACAATGAACACAATGAATCTAAATGAAAGACTGAATAGTGAATATTCAATGCTCATGCGTGCAAGAATGAAAATTGTACCCCGAACTCTAGTGTCTCAAGGACCAAGGTAAAGCTGTTGAGTGAGAGAATGTGTCGTACTCCTCACGGATCCTGAAACGTAGAAAAGAGCAAACACAAATCTCCAAGAGCAGAGCAATAGGCAAGAGAGCACATAGGTGAGGTAAAAGCAGAGAACAAGGGCAAGCATAGCCTGCTGCAGGAAAATTTAACCTTCTAGGTCGCCAACAGATAGCGGTGATGCAAATGCCACAGCCGCGGAGGGTGTAGCGGCAGACAACAAATGCAACCTTCTGGAAGGTGGGCAATAGCTGGCAACAACACCGGGGGCGAATACCGCAAAGAGGGGGCTGGAAATAGATGCCTGATGGATGTAGACAGCAATGGGCAGCTCGCACTCAGATGTCCTCCGCGAACAAGGTATCGACAGCAAAGCTAGAGGCCTTGAAACTTACAAAAACAAGATTGAGGATGAATGGAGGGCAATCTATCTATTTATAGAAAGTTTCGGGACCGTGCACCATTTAAAACTCTCTCGAGCAACACACCATTTTAAGAATTTGATTAATTAATCATCTTTGGGACTATTTAAGTGGCTAATTCAGCATGTAATGCTTGTGTTAGCTCAACAACCTCCAAAGAATCGGAAGATGAAGGAAGTGACACCGGCATTTTCAAGAAGATATCTGGGGCTCCAATGGAATAGAGGTTAGGTAGCTCCCAAAGGTAGCCTCTTGAACCTCAGTAGAAGAGGGAGTGGAGGAATGGTATCACACAAAATCTCCTTGATGCCCGCGTTAGAATCTATATCCATGGTGTAATACAAGGGAGGTGAGGAAATGGATAGCTCCTGGGGAGCCAAGGGTAGACAACAGTCATTGTCTCTCAGTGGAGTGGATTGCAAAGCCAAAGAAAAGGAAGGAGCCAAACGGCATCTATCTCTCAAAGGAGTGGACTAACGAGACAATACCCGACAATCACTATCTCTCGGTGGAGCAAACTGCAACCGTGGCCGTGGAAGCCATAGGACCTAAAAATAGGTAGGAAAAACCGTCGGAGCGCATTGCGGCAGTCGCCAAGAGGTCTGGCACCTGATGATCCTCATTTTGCTCAAAAGGACTTAGTGCGCATTAGATGTATCTTATTGCCTTGAGCATAATACTCTAATAGTTGATGTAGAACAATCTCTATGGCCTAGAAGGAAGATGTGACACAAGGAGTGCCATGTGGTAGACGCATATACTCCGAGGGTGTGGAAAGCAAAGGTTAAAGTCGACAATCTTCAGTGATATGACCGTTTTTGCCATACTAGGAGCACCCAATAAACTATCCATCTAGAACTGATGTGTCAACCTGAAAAAGGAAGAGTCGGAGGGAGAAGAAGAGAATGGTATCTCCCCATGATACAACAGAAATAAGGGGAAAATCAAAAGATGATCTTCAGCCTGCAACCTACCTTTGCCTTCTCCGATACAGAGGATCTTTACAACTCTCTAAGCACCTCTAGCTCTGATATCATGTCAAGAAATGACTCCTGTGAAACCAAATAGACAATCGGATCTACTAAGGGAAACACAGGAGTGTGTACGACAAAGAGAGAGAGAGAAGAGAAACTCAGAAAACACAGAAGAAGATGATGAAGCATTTAATCATTCTAAGTGAACAAAGCTGATACAATAGAGCTGAAGCTCTGAAGATAACTACACTATCATATCCGAATCAAGCGGCAACACCTGTAGGAAATCTGCACAGTGAATGGAGCAAAACACAATCCTTCGGCAATAGGATATCGAAGAAGTATACTGAAGATGAACAATTGTCAAGGGAGTGGAACACAATTCTCAAATGTCGTCAAAGTCGAGAAAGAAGATCATCAACTACAAATACGTACTCCAAAAGATGGGGATCAATAAGACGGCCTACCAAATGAGGAAATCCAGCCCCTGATGGAGCAAGAACTACAAAAACCTCGGTGTCTAAGGTAGCTTGTACCTATCTGAGCCATCGTTGATGCCAGCTAGATGTCAAAGTGTGAAACACAGACTGAGAGACTAACACCAAGTGGAGAGCACTATCACTGGGTAGAGAGAGGTGATCTAGAAGTAAAAACATAGGTGCCTGTTGACATCAAATGGAGATGATGTTGCCAGGTGAAGAAAGAGAATCTACAGCCCAAAACACAGCCTGGAAGGTGTGGAAAACAAGGTGCCTGGTGTAGGAGAGATGATGACCACGAACTCCGATGTCCTCCAGGTGGGGTGTGAGCAACAGTGGAGAGGAAGAGAGTGACAGAACGTCAAAAGAAATGAATGTGGAATGGGTGAATGGATAGAGTCAATGCTATATATATAGGCATAGACTATCTATGAGTATTTCCCACCATTGAAGTCTCTCAAGTGGCATCCCGAGTTTCTCGAAAGGCGTCTAGAAAGCCTTTTTTGGGATTGTAAATGGAAACCAAAATTAGAAATGGAGGAGGGAAACAGTATTGAATGATATGGTTTCTCAACAAAGGTGTATGAAGGACCGCACGATGAGTAGTGACCCCCTCTAAAACTAGAGCAAGTAGAACCCCCTCCAAAGAAGATACGCGATCCATAAACTTGTGAAACACAGCCTTCGAAGTAATTGATGAAGAGGAAATGAGTGTTGTAAGTGCTAAAGAAGATATCTAAAGCTCGGAGATCCATACAAAAAGTGAGGGAGGGACTTCATATATTATCTCCTTGATTTCATCATGGGAGTCAAAGTCTGTGGCCTCATACAAGCGAGTGGAAATGTGCAAATCCTGTGAAGCCACAGGTGGGCAACATCCTTTGTCTCTCGATGGAGCAGACTATGGGTGAACAACCATCATCTCTCACTAAAGAGAACTACTAAGCCCAAGGTGATGACAAGCATCCACTATCTCTCAATGGAGCACACTACGAAGCTAAGGGTGATGGCGAATAGCCAATGTCTCTCAATGGAAAGAACTATGCAGTCGAGGGTCCTCGAAAGCAATAGCTATGCAACTCTAGTTGTCACATAGAATGGTTGTTGAAACCAGCCTTTCTTCTTGGAGAGAGCGGCAATCCCCTCATCAAGCACTTAATTACAACAATCAACAAATAAACATGACTTGAAATGCACACTTTACCTTAATAATCTTGGACAATAAACATCCTATTGGCTCCAAAAGTGGCGCCCCTTTCAGTATTTCTTCAACTTCAATTGCCAGTGGATGTATTACAAGCCAAGATTCCACAATCTCTTTGGCTAATCCAAAAAAGCCCCTTACTGGTCCAACAATTAGAAAACAAATTGGGCCAAATGCCCCTTGAATTTCACCCATGACTTGCTCTAAATTGGACCCCAACTGGCCAAATGCTGCCCCAAATTAGAATGGATGGCTAGGCATTTGAAATCCCTAATAATTAACAAATTTCAAGTGTTGATTTCATTGTACGATGCCTTCTCATGTTGGCATGGGTCCCAAGTGGCTACTAAACCCTAACTTCTATAGAAATTTAGAGTTTACAATAGAAATCCCTCTACTATCCACCAAATATCGCTGAGAAATGCTAAGATCTCCTAAGAATGGGCCGAAATAGGTGAGAGAATGCTAGAGAGAAAAATTCAGAATTTCACGCAAAAAAAATCCCAAAATCAACCTGTAGCCTACATCAATTAGCATTTAATGATGTCCCCTGCTATCTAGAGTCCTCCAATCTGTTGTCATTTGCATTAAATGCTGTTGCCAGCAGCTCTTGGTGCCAGAATTGTTGTTGCTTACTATTCTTGACCTCCTAGCTGCTATCTACTGCCTCCAATGGCTAAGAACAGGTATGATTTCTAACCAGCAGCGCCTTCTCTCTCTCTCCCAAGCTAAAAACTAAATAAATGGCTCAAACCCAGCCCCCAAAAACGTTTTCTCAATTTGCATTGGCATTTTTGCCAAGTAGCAGCCTTCTAAACCCATTTTTTAGTATTATCCAGTCATTGAATTAATTTTCAGAATTAAATAATTCTGAGAATTAATTTCATCCGTTTTGACCCTACCCAAAATTGAAATGCCCATCCATAATTAAACTCGCTAGGCCATTTGCAACCTCGAGTGGTCCCCAACCTCTATCGTGTTGAAATATCAAAGTGGAAGCATGAAAATGTGTGCACAAGAGGGAGAAGAGAGCTCAAGGTGTGAGCCAGTGCCAATGCCCACACATCCAGTGACTCATTATTATTCTATACTATCTCGTGTCTTGGTGTAGGGATTCTATTTCTCAAGCATCTCTTGTGCATCCGTAATTCCAAATCCTATTCCAATTTACTGGGACCACAAACAACTAGGAGAATGTAATTCTTACTTGGGAAACAAATAATACTCATGCTTATTTTTCCCTTCTCAAGTACATATCTAAAGAGATCCTTGCAACAATTACCTCCTACACAACAACTTCAGATGTGTGGGAAAAGTTACAAATGTTGTACAAGGCTCCGTCCACCATGCAAGCTATAACCCTCTATGGTCGACTCCAAACTATGCAACTCGAAAGGATACAATCCAATCTTTTTTATTCAAGTTACACAGGTACAAGATCAGCTTCTGAAAATATAGCCCGCCCTTTCCAAGGCTCATCTTATAAGGACTGTGCTATATAAGCTCCCTCCAGAGATTGATGGAGTAGCCAATGCTTTACAGGCCTATACATCATCAACCTTGTTAGCTTTACTCGTATGTTCTTCATGCTCCTTAAAGCATGAGGCATCTTTATGGTTATAGGGGAAGCTTTCATCTTGATACAGTGGCCAAAAGGAGGCTCTTGCAACTTTAGAGAGGTGTGCTAGAAGAAGAAGATGAAGGCACAATATTATCATAGTGGCAATAAGGGACATCTACACAAGGATTGTAAGGATCTAGCCGCATTGCAAAAGAACAAGGAGAAAAAGAAGAAGCAAGATACCGAATTCTTTGACAAGTCATCATCCAACTCCGACTCCAATTAAAAACCTCCGACAAAGGCAAAGACCAAGGTGTGGAAGGGCTCATCTTCTACCATGAAGAGGAAGGCCATAGCAGCCCCCTCTACAACCTTCTAGTTTTGGTGATGTCGTCATCCCTCACCACTCTGCAATGCCAATGAGAGAGTGAGAAAGTGTTAGTAATGGGGCGATTGAGCCTCATCCATATGTTCCATGTAGGTGCAAAGGACCCAACAAGGGGCTTTCCTTTTGCATCGCCGAAGCCATGCAAGTCTTGAAATCCTGGAGCTAAGATTGGCATCCAAGTTCATGATGAGCTATTTTACTTGATACAAAGCGGGATTTGCTCCTAGTCCAAGCTTATACGGGGGGACACTTTGGCAATCTAGCCAGATGCCAAAGGCACGGAATCCATGGTCACATATGCTACTACAACAGCATTGTTGACCCAGCATAGAGAGCTACTATGACTACTTTCTTTTTTCAAGAGCTAATATGATTCACATCAACATCAGGTTCTCTCCAAGGCACTTTGGAGGTACCTTGATCACCCGGACCTTGGGTATCCATGGTCCATTTTGATGGTCATTGTTATATGTACTGCGATGCATCCTTATCATTGTATCTTTTTTTGTACTAGATCACCCATGATCTAAGAGAGCGTGTTAGCAAACATTGTTAGTTCATGTGTGAGTCCGTTAATGGGTTGTGTACTTTTCTAGTTAGAATGTGGGCACCAGTTTATTTGTGCCTATTTAATGGCCAACTGCACATTTTATGTGGGTAACTTGTATTTTATTAGCCATTATTTCTAGGCAATCGGTTCATGATTATGGCTTATAAGTAGGCCAAACGCTCCCTCATCTAGATCATCTTCAGTATTCATCATTACTATAGCTCCTACTGAAGAGAGGGAGTCAATGCCAGTGCCCACACAGCCAATGACTCACTATTGTTTCGTATTGTCCCGTCTTGGTATATGGATTCCATCACCCTATTTTAACAAAGGCTACTAAACATAAATCTCCTTCAAATCTCCATTGAGAAATCCAAACTTTACATCTAACTAATGGACTGGCCATTGACTATGGCTAGCGAGAACAAGAACCACCCTGATGGTCACCATCCCTACAATAGGGGGCAAAGATATCACCGAAATCCACTTCGGCTTCTAAGCAAACCCCTTGGCCACCAACCTAGCCGTGTGCTTGTCCAATGAACCTTCATTGTGGCACTTTGTCTTGAACATCGACTTCACTCCAATGACTATGCGTTTTGCTAGTCTAGGCACCAACTCCCACATCGCAAGTGCCATTCCATCCAATGGCCTCCAATTTCTATGGCATGGCTTTGTTGAGATACCGAAGTCATTAAGTTCAATGTATTGCATTAATCCCTATTTTGGTTTTCATTTATAGTCCAAAAAAGCTTTATTTGTATCATTTATTAGTGTTTGGGCACCACCCTAGACAATTTAATGACTTGTGTGCCTATAGATACGGCATGGGCATTCATCAGTTTGACACCTCTCACTTTCATTCTTCATCAGTTCCTTCTCTCCTCAGCACTCTCCCCTACCGCGGACACCCTGAAACGGAGGACATCTCAGTTCACGGAAGCTTCTAATGTGCTGTCCAGCTTGCATTCATCCATCTTTTGGTGAGTGGCCTGTTTTCAGCAATTTTCCTACACCCAGGCATCATCCCAGAGCTGATCTTCATCGCCATCATCTGTGTTTTATAGTGCAGCTCATGCCCTGCCTGTTTTCAGATCAGCTGCCATCTGATACAGCCATACTGGAGCTGTGTTTCCTCACAGCAATTGCCGTCCAGCACACGACGGCCATCCTAGAGAAATCACCCATCAGCCCCAATCTGCATTTTTTACCTGATCTGCATTTTGGTGGAACTGCCCAGTGTTTTGCTCAGCATTCAGGCCACGCTGCTGTCCCCAGTTCCCTTCAGCCCGTTCTGGACAGATTTACCTATCTGATCTGTGTTTACAGCAGCTGAGGTTGTCCAGAGGATTGCTGGTTACCATTTCCTGATAGGCTCTCCGCCAATGGTTATGCTGCATAGCTTCTCCAATGGAAGTCAGGTCCCTATGTGACATGGCACGGCACAGGTCATCAATGCATAGTTTGTGTGCAAGCAAGCTCCTAAATGTGGCTAAAGCCAACGAGATCATCATGGACCAATCCTGCCACTACCACTCCTCTAGGACTCCCTCAATGCCTACATCTTGGAAGGTCTAATCACGATGAGCCCATGGAAGAGAAGGCCAAAACTCCTTCCACTCCACTATCTCTTGGTCACAAGTCTACAACTACAATCGGGTGTGAATCCTCTCGCGGTGGATCATCTTCCACATAATCCTCATCCTTTGAAGGCTCATGCTGCATTGGTGGTTGTGACCCCCTATCGCCTAGATCTCCCAGAAAAGGGTGCTCCTCGGCCCCCTCTAAAGAATCATGGAGAAAATGTGATACAAGGGAACAAGGGTGTTGTAGCACAAGGAAGATGATGAAGACAGCCACGAACCACGAACTGCAATGTCCTCCTGAAGGGGTGTGAGGGTAGTGGAGAGGCTAGAGAGAAGAGGTGACGGACTGAATGAATCAGCCGTGAGGAATGAATGAGAGTGGCCTATAAATAGGCACAGTCAATCTAGGATGGCGCCCCTTCTTGGGGCTGCAAACCCTAAACGCAAAACACAAAAACGCAAAAACGCAAACTGTGGATGAAGGGTTTCTCAATACCCCCTCTCAGGCCCAAAAAGGGGAACAAGAGAAGAGTGAGGCGGAGATGCAATGCTACATGCTGAAGAATGCTCAGCAGCAGGTGCCACTTGGACAGTGTCCCTCGTGGGGAAATTGTTCACTTGCCCAAGCGCCCTAGTACATAGATGATGTAATCATGCAATGCATAGAAGGAATATCGAACTTTGTGGGGTGCTGAGAACCATAAAGATATGCCCGTACTCGATCTCGAGAGGTGGCTCCATGCTAACCAAGTGACCAAGGCAAGAAGAGATAGAGGACCCCTAAGATCCAAGATTTCCACTGGAAAGGAAACCTACAGTAAAGACCAATAGACAAAGTGAACTGGAGAACCCAAAACACAACCTCGGGAGAGAAGCCACTAGCTCCGTGCATCCATGCTAGAAAGAATACGAAGAACTCGTCACCAAGTCGCGGCTGAACCTCGAAGGTCCCGATCGAGGTGGTACCTGAAGATCCTGGGTATCAGTAGAAGAGATGATTGGGCGAAGGCACCCACCCCAATAAAGTAAAGGATGGGTGAAAAACTTCATGTGGAGTAGGGTCCCCCTCTGAGATGGGAGGTGGAGCGGCCCCCGTTGAAGTGGAAGAAGAAGTAGATGCCCCCTCTGAGAGCAAAGAAATAATATCCCCCTCTGAAGTAGATAGAAAATCCAAAAACTCATGGACCATGAACTCCGAAATGTCTAATGACGAAGAAAGTACCGCCGGTCGTGCTAAAGAAGGTATCTGGGGTGCCGAAGAGCTCCCAGAGGTAGCCTCTCAAACCTGAGTAGTCGAGGGTGGAGAAGGGTAGGGCTCAGAATGAGCAAGAGGTGGGCAACAGTCGCTATCTCTTAGTGGAGCAAACTGGGTAGTTGAAGAAGAGGAAGGAGTCGAGCAGCCACCGTCTCTCGAAGGAGCAGACTGACGAGGAGACGGTACCAAACAATCACTGTCTCTCGATAGAGTGGACTGCAGATCTGTAGGTCATGGAAGCCACTATACCTGAAAATAAGTGGGAGAAGACTGCCGCTGGCATTGCAACGATCTCCAGGAGGTTGAAGCACCAATCGATCTTCCATGTGCTCGAAAGGACTTAGTGCGCATTGGATGCGTCTTATTGCCTTGAGCATAGTACTCTGATAGCCGATGTAGAACGATCTTTGTGGCCCAAAAAGGAGAGGTGGCACAAGGAGTGCCTGGTGGAAGACACATACTCCGGGGGGGCGGGGAGCAAAGGTCGATGTCGACAATCTTCGGTAGGATGACCGTTCGTACCGCAGTAGGAACACCCAGTAGGCTGGTCATCTATTGGTAAAGAAGCCATGGATACCAATGTGCCTTGATGAAGAAGGAAGAGGTCATCAGCTCCAAACTGCGTGAAGAGGACTGGTAATTAGACGCCAACTGATGGAGACAGCAATGGACAACTTCGACTGAGATGTCCTCCGCGAACGAGGTGTGGGCAGCAAGCTGAAACACCTGAAATTTGCAAAAACGAGATTTTGATGCAGCGGAAGAAGAAGAGAAGTGGAAGCCGAACCCGCTCCCGGTCTTTGCCTTCACTGGAGTGGACGATCTTTGCCACTGTTTGAGCACATCCAACTCTAATACCATGTAAAAAGATAATGTACCAGCGAGACAGTAGGGTTTGCGGGGAGAAACACGAAGTGAACTCAGCAAACATGGAGAAGAGAAGAGAAGAGAGAAGAAACTCTAATGAATGGAATGATGAAGTTCTAAATCATGGAGTGAATGTGATACAAGAAAACAAGGGTGCCGTAGCACAAGGAAGATGATGAAAATAGCCACGAACCACGAACCACAATGTCCTCCTGAAGGAGTGTGAGGGTAGTGGAGAGGCTAGAGAGAATAGGTGACAGACTGAATGAATTAGCCGTGAGGAATGAATGAGAGAGTGGCCTATAAATAGGCACAGTCAGTCTAGGATGGCGCCCCTTTTTGGGGCTGCAAACCCAAAACGCAAAAACGCAAAAACGCAAAAAAGCAAACTGCGGGTGAAGGGTGAAGGGTTTCTCAACAAGGCCAATTGAGCTAGAGGGCCACACGTGGGTGGCGATGAGTGGCTCATTTGCTGCTACTATGATTGCTGTTTGGTGGGCAATGGATCCTTAGTAGGAGCAGAAGGTCAGGTAGTAGGAGCGTCCAAAGATTTATCTCGGTGATACTAAGTGTGGACAGGGTCCTACGAAGAAGAAGAATCAATAAGCGGTGCAAGCATGGAAGACTCCTTCGCTTTCCTCTTATTATATCGGGCTTCCATCCATCCCTATGTCTTCAAATCTGAAGGAGAAGCTGGCTGCTTGCCTTTTGATTGACTAGTCTAAGTAGACTGTTGTAGGACCGAAGGTGGAGGCTTGTTGTGCACCTTATCTTGGTCCATATCCATGCGATACAGCAGGGTGCTCTTTTAATTAGGACATTCGGCCATGAAGCGACCTAGCTGACCACACAAGAAACAGTGGCTGGCAAAAGTACGCCAAGCCAAAACCAAAGAGGCTACATGCCGCTACAATAGCAACACAACCAGTTGGGTCTCTTTCTAGCGGTATCCCACAGCATGCACAATCAATTGCGGTTGGCTGCTTTCAAACTTGGAGGTACTAATACATGGTCAACTGCAACCATTGCATCTTTTAGAAGGGCCCAATGAACAATCGGGCAGCTCTCCACTTCCACCCATATTGGACAAGAGTGCTTGAGCAAGCATTGGACATCCCATGCTGAAGGAGAAAGAGGAAGGAAGAACAACCTCGTAGAATCCACAGAGTCCTGCAAAGACCTCCTCCATACAATCCAACTGGAGAATAGATGTTAGCCACTAACAAATCCTAGCAAGCACAGGAATCCAACCAGTGAAGAAGGGAATCACACCTCTCTCGCGAATAACAAAACAAGGGCGAGGAACCACCTGAGTATGCACCTGTGTATCCAAAATCTCCTCCGCATAGGTAGTCAACATATTTCTCAAGAAGGGAGTTTGCAAACTCAAGCGGCTGGTTCTCTCTCTCTCTCTCTCTCTCTCTCTCTCTCTCTCTCTAAGTGCATGTGTGCATATACACGTCTATTATGTGTGTACAAGAGATTAGAGGGCATATGACATGGAGTAGTAGATATGAAGACCTTCCTCACCCCTACCCCATGATTATGTCTCATCATACCCACCTCAAGATGGTGTTAGACGTAAATCATTCATTGCTCATCATCACAGTATTACTATAGCATGTTGGATAGGAAATAGGCATGGGATGCATTTCGCTAGATTTAGTTTCTTTTGGTCATTTTGACAACGAGTGTTGGTCAAAAGCAAGAGGCATAGAACCAAAAGCTAAGAATGAGACCTCCGCTCCTCAGTCAAGCAACCCCCAATAGGTGAGGCAGGGTGGTGGTAACTCTTAGCAGAGGTAGTGGCGAGGCGAGGCACACACTGCAATTGATCAACCATCACAGCTGACAACGTTCTCAATGCGAGAGGGCTTGTTTGATTGGTTTGTAGAGGCCTACATCGTCTCCTTAGAGACATTTGCAGATGCAAGTCTCGTCCACATCTATTGCAAGTTGCCTCTTGACAAGGTGATTGGAGAGACCCACTCGTCATAGCTGAGTACTTCTACTCCTTGGATTGTGGATAGTGGAGCTACTCATCATATGACCCCCATTGTGGACATTTTCATTTCTCGAGCCCCTGCAACCGGGCATGTCTGAGTTGGGAACAACTTCATGGTCATGATTTGGGCTTACGGTCGCGTCAGTTTTCCCACTGACTAGGTCCCGGATTAAGCTATGCTAGATGATGTATAGTATGTCTCCTAGCTTGGGGTGAACCATAGTTTTTATTAGACGCGTCTGATTGCCCAATTGGATGTATGAAAACAGGAGTATGAAATTCTGTTTCATACTTGATATACTTTTTAGGGGAAAGACAGATTGGAAAAAGAAATAAACATCACAATTTTGCCAAAAAGGCTGTTGCCTGGCAAAAAACATTGAAAAACACTTGATGATTTCACCTTGCAAGGTGTCACTTGCTGTCACTTGTCTTCTCCTTGCCCCAAAATATAGAAAACTTGCTTGTGGACTGTGCAACAGGTTGACTCAGCCTTTTGGCCTCGATATTGACTGCCCCAAAGTTGAATGCTTTTTCTTGGTGTTTTATCCCTCTCTCATCTTTTACATGTGCTGTTTTTGTCTGTCTGAAATTTCAGACCATATATATCTCTCTCTCATGTGTCTTGACTCTCAACTCTTGAGTAGCTAATTACTGTTGCAAATTTCTTGGGCTGAAGTCTGAAATTTCAAATTTTTTTAGAAATTTCAGACATTAACAGCTGTTTAACTGTCAAATTTTTGAGAAACACTCCTTTTCCCTTTAGTATTAGCTTAAGAATCTCTGAAATCTCTGATTAGAAATCTGAAATTTTCAGAATTTTTTTACACTGACAGCCATTAAACTAACTCAAAGTCTTGAGAAACACTCTTTTCTCCTTTAGTATTGACTAAAAAATTTCTGAAATTCCTGATTTTACAGCTGAAATTGACATTTCAGCAAACTAAATTAGTTGTAACGTCTTCATTTGAGGAGACCTCATCCCCATTCTCCTGCTTTAGGAAGACACAAATGGGAAGAAAGAAAAAAAGTGAAATGGGAATTTGTAACAACTGTGAAGCAATGGAAGGGGGCAATTTACATGCAAGTGCAAGTGGTGTTAGAACACTTGGGATTCTAGTTTTCATTCAGCTTGTTAGCTTGCTTACTCAATTTACTATAAAATACTAGATTTAGATACATTTTTACAGTTTTCAAAATTAAAAATAGGGCAACATATGATTCAACCCCAAGGTGTGAATCATACTCCAATCATACTTTCATACCTATCTGTGTATGATGTATAATTGCCATATGAAAAAACTATGGGGTGAACTTGTTATCTGTTCACTAGCTTTGCTGGTTAGGTCGAGCAGTCTTCTCAATAGCAACCACAATTGAGGTCCTTGACTCTTTGATTGGTTTAGTGAATGCTCATAGTGAGGCACAACCTAGTGGCCGGTACCACATGACACAATTTCTTTCTGAGCCAATGGTGGAGGGCTTTAAGTTCCACTGCTTCTAGGCTTTAGCTGCTACACAAGGGTCTACAAGCACCGAGTGTCTTTGGCATTTTCACTTGGGACATCTCGGATATGACTCTTGTTATGAGTTGTCGCATCGACAGATGGTTGATGGTCTTTCCTGTTGCCTAAAGCTATCACAAGATCTCTGTAAAGCTTGCCAACTCAAAGAATAGCACCATACCCCATTTCCTAAGTAGTCTACACATAGAGTTGAGGTGCCGCTTAGATTGATTTATATTGATCTTTGTGGTTCGACATCTAGCTTCGCTTTGAATAGCGCATTCTACTTCTTTTTGATTGTGGATAATCTTTCCCATTACGTGTGGGTGTATTTTTTCAAGTATAAGTCCGATGTCTTCATATATTTTTTTGCTTGGGTGTTGTTGGTGTATAACTAGATTGGTCGTCAAGTAGAATGTATAAGGATCAAGGCTGTTAATACTTCAATGTCTATCCTCAACCGGTTCCTTGTTCCTCGGAGAACTCCATATGAGATATTCTTTGGTTCTTGGCTTGTAGTTTCCCACTTCAGTCTTTGGGAGTCGTGCTAACATGCACACCCAGGATGACAAAATAGGCAAGCTCACTCCCTGAGCTAATCTCTTGATTTTTGTAGGATACTCCTTCGAAGCGAGTCTATCATCAGTTCGATCCTCGCACAAATAAGGTAATTGTTAGGAGGGATATAGTGTTTGATGAGAGGGACATTGTGTAGTCTTCTATAGTAGATTTTGTGTCCTTTCCTCACATTGTTTCTATTGAGATAGTGCCTTTTGAGCGGGTCTACTACCCGTTCCTGATCCATCCATAGATCCTTTACCTCTTAGGCCTCCTCTGTGAGACTTGTTTCTTCGCTAGTACCACCAAACCATATAGGATTTGGGGATCCTTCCACCGGATTTCACTCTGGAGGACCCTAGAAGATTTGCCTAGCTTGCACTTTAGGCATCATTTGCATCGTCGTTTACAACTCATTATATAGCGTATCTAAGCCAGATAGTTAGCAGGAGGCTCTTTAACATCCCCAATGGTGAGGGACCATGGAAAAGGAGCTTGAGAGTATTGACCGAAATGAGACTTTGACCTTGCTGGATCATCTAAACCACAAGAAAGTCATCGGGACAAAGTGGATTTTTTGGAAAGCTCTTTACGGACTGAAGCAAGCACCGTGGTCTTGGTTTCTCAGGACTCACGGATACCAGTCTATCCCTTATGATCGGAACTTATATATCTATACCACTTTAGAGAGAGTCAAGTACATTGTGCTATATATAGATGATTCACTTATCATTGGTTGTGATTTTGCTACCGTAGCAGAGATAAAGGCCTAGCTTTGCTCTACTTTTGAGATGATAGACCTTGGTTTATTGGCCTACTTTTTGGGGATGGATATAGTTCGATCTGAGGATAGTATTTTTGTCTCACAGTAGAAGTATGCTCTTTAGTTAGTGGACCAGGATCAGACATGGCTTGTGGCCATGCCTCTTGATCCCACAGTCCATTTTTCTAAGGATACCCTTGGTTAGCCCTTTGACGAGTACATCTTTAGGTTTGTTGTAGGAAAGCTTTTTTGGTTGATTTACAGTAGGGTAGCTTTAGCTTACTCTATTAGTTTGCTTAGTCAATATCTTACTACACCTAGAATGTCACATTGGATTGCCTCTGTGTGTTTTGAGATATTTGCGGCGTAGCTATTTTTATGGCCTAACTTATGGATTTGGTTTATGATTGCAGGGATACATTGTTGACTTTAACTGGGCAGGAGATCTTGACACCCAGCGTTCCCATGGCGGCTACCTCTTTACCTTAGGCATGACACCCATATCTTGGGCTAGTCGTAAGCAAGAGACGGTGGCGGCTTCTATAGGTGAAGGTTGAGTATCTGACTCTTTTCGATGGTACCATGAAGGCCATCTACTTGAGGAGCTTATTGCTGGCACTACACTTTCCATACGACTCTCCCGTTGTTGTCTACTATGACAACTAGATTGCCATTGCCCTTAAAGGCAATGGGATCACTACACCATGGATGTGGCATGTCGGGGCGCACTTTCATTTTACTAGAGAGTACGTTGAGCTAGGCACCATACACCTAGGGTTTGTGTCTTCTTTTGACAACTTTGTAGACATATTGACCAAGGCGGTTAATTGGCCGGTGTTGCAGTATCTTTCACCTAGGATCAGCTTGGGTACACCCTCCTCTACTTCTTCAAATTGACGTGGGAGAGAGGGTGCTTCTCTCTTGCTTTTCCTTCCAGTTTGAGAGGGAGTGACTTCTTCTCTTGATAGTAATAATGTCGATGGTTACAGATTTTGCTTTGGTTATTGTATTTATTAAAATATTTTAAACATTGTATCTTCATCTGCAATATCAAGATGACATTATTGTAAAAGGACACTTGAGCAAGTAAACAATTTTCCTTTGAGGGCATCGTCGAAGTGGCACTGTTGCATAGCATTTTGCATGAGCACGATTACATCTACATTGCCTCTTGCATAACATTAGTGCATTGGCATTCTGTTACATAAACATGCATTTGTGTGCATTTATGCCTTTTCGCTCTTTCTGAGTGGTCGACTTCGGATCCACCATTTTCGTGGCATTGCACATTGTTGTCTCCATGGCAATCTCCCTTGCTTGCTTAGCCTTGCTAGCTTGCTTTTCACACATCCTTTTTTACCTCTCCACATACTCACCATATTTGTACATTACTTTGTCATTGACATCTAGTAGTGGTAGGGATAGCATGTTTATTCTATGATAGACTTTGGGACTACTTGTCTCCTGTCTGTTACTTAATTAACTACCACCTCCACTTTCTTGAAAAAATGATTATTGGTTAACCACACAATAACCCCCAATCCCTTCGCGCAAAAAAAGAAGTTTACTGTGGTTCCATCCACCTTTGCAAGACTTAGTAGGCCACTAGGTAGCCGACGTGCACCCTTTGTCTGATGTTCTGGTCTCTCTGGGGTTACCACTTGGACTCCCTTGGTAAGGTAACCGTCGTCTTTGTAGTCTTGGTAGGCCATTGGGCAGTCCCCGTGCACCCACCCCCCTTTGTTCGATGCCCTGGTTGCTTTGGGGTGGGACACACCCCTAGATGGAGGACACCTCTGTTTATGGAGTCTACCCAAGTGCTGCCACAGCCTTCTTTAAAGTCTTTAATTGCAGATGATCTGATTTGGAGTGTTCCCTTAATCGGGACATCATCACAAGCATCTCACCTCACTGCCCATGATGTCTCTCCACATTGGTAACCTGATTCAGCACACAATCCTGCTGCATTTCATCTTCCATCTGGCCACGCAGCTGATGCTCCATGAACAGCTAGTTTACCCCAATATCCCTTGAGGCTCCTTCAGCTGTCGCCTACACCTACAACATCTACATTTGCTGCCAGCAGGTATGAAGATCCATTATCACCTGCTTTTTGCAATGCTGCTCCCATTCAAGCCAGATTTTGGTATAGAAGACCTTAGAGATCACTTTTGTCATCACCAATTGTTCTTGAGGATTGCATTTTCTTCCCTCTATTGATATTTGTCATTTGGTGTCTTCTCCAACATTCCCTTGCCTGGAGGATTGCGTTTCGCTTCCTCCACATAGCATTCTCATCCACAGGTGCTACCACCTAATTAGCTAGGATAAGGCAGTCATCTGTGAGCCTTTTTGACGTCATTGACTCAATTTTTTTTTTAAAAAAAAGGGCAAGGGGTTGTTTACTTGCGGGGGGAGGATAGGTTTCAAGGCAATACCCTCGTCGTGTAAAGGAGTGAATTGCACATGCCTCCTCCTTGTGCCCGCCCCGCTCGGCTATGTGTCCAAGAGGGTCAAAGCACACATTTCCCTCTTGCAAATTGCAAGCCATGTGTAATGTTAAGACTTTCAAGAGGTATAGTCTTGCTAAAAAGGACCCAGTAGGATATAAAATTGCATGGACAAAGTGTACTATTTGGTACCTTTTTGTATCTCAAACACTTTTAAAAATCCTTTGGTGCTTTTTTGGTATGTGCTTGGATTCTCTGTGAACCAAGTTTTGAAATTCGGTGCTTTGGAGTGTTTTGGTATGAATCTAATAAATGGTCACCTTAGTATTGGTCCTGGAGACGGGAACCCTAAAGCTCCTCCATTGTATCATCATTGTACATGATTCATTATTTCATTCACTTTTTGTGTTTTTGGTTCTATGTCTCATTGTTTGCCATTTACACACCGTGTTCCTCCTTGCATACACCACCATTTCTTTAGCAGAGGGGATTTTATTTGAAGCCTTAGTGTAGTGAAGCAAAACAAGAGGAAGCTGAAGGCCACTCCCTTGAATCCAAACAAAGCTTATGAAGCAAGTCAAGGTCCATAGATATAGACAAAAAGGTGAAGCCATCCTTCTTACTTCATTGTTGACATGAGCCAATCCCAAACATGTGTTCTTGACGTCATGGAAACACCGTACATGCAACTGAAAATTGAAAGGGCAAGGTGGAGAATTTAGATTTAATTTGCCAATTCAATTTCATTAATTAAATTTAGTTGACAAAAGTTAGTTCTCATTCTACTGACATCAATAGAAGACATTTCATACTGATTGGTGGTTCATTTTCTAGAAGCATATCAAACTTGCATTTTAGCATGTCTCAGTTTTATGAATGGTAGTAGATGCTCCCATTACCGCATTTGTTGTATTCTTGTTGGCAGAAAAAAAGGGGATAGGCTGAGGGCTAAATTTCATATGCCCATTACGAATCGAAGGATATGCCAAGTAATCATCAATTTCATAAACTCCTTACTACATCTGATGGCAACCGGAAATTAAGAAATAATCATGCGGCCCACATACTGGCAAAAATATACACTAGGGGCTGGCCAACCTCCGGAAAAAAGCAATCCCTCTCTCTCTCTCTCTCTCTCTCTCTCTCTCTCAACACTAACCCTTTATTCTCACATTGAAGATATCTTTCCCTTGCTCATCAAGCTTCCAACTGTGGTTTATGACCTTTCTTGTAAGCACAAGGTTATGATGGCCGAAGTTTTGGGGCACTTATTATTTTCAGTTGTGATTCTGATCTTGCAATGAATGATGGGTCAAATCACCAAGGGAACTGTTGTATGTTCAAGGATATTGGTAGGTGTATAATGAAGTGACTCTACAACTGACAAGAAACATGGTTTTTTATTTTTTGTTTTTTGTTTGATATGCAGTTATGGCGCAGGGTAACAATGGAGTACTCTGTGGAGTGGCTTCTTTTGAAGGAAAGATGGAAATTCATTTTTTTGGGCCTTGTTTTCCAGGTTTTCATAAACTGGATAAAATCATGCATATATCTTCCATGAACAATGTTACTATCTGCTCTTGCTGTATGGAAAGGCTAAATCTTCATTTTGCATAAGTGGTTTGAATTCTTGGTGCAGTATCTCCATGGTTTGGCAGCTAGAGCAGTGCATTACTTGCATAGGCCAGGACCTGTACTACAAGATGTTGGATTTACTATATTGCCTGTAAGTCTTTTTGAGGTTAATTTATCTCCCTATCATTTTATAGATAGTCTTCTGATCATTATATTTGTAAGTCTTCTGCTTTTGTGTGAGTTTGCCTTTTACTTACATATGCTTGAAGCATATCATCTAGGACTTGTTTACCCTCTTAGTTTGTCCATTGGTTTGTAGATGATCTGCTGTACTTATGCCAACAAGTTTAGTATTCAACCTCCTAAACGTAGCTCTTCAAATGTGACTCTTGCACTTCCTATCCCAATCAAAAACAATATTTGGCTATGTGATGTGGTTGGAATAAACTGCCGACATTTTGTTAAACCTATTTATTATTACCTACACAAAGTTGTGCCTCCTCTTTGTCCTAGGCTATCTAATAATGAAATGCGTGGAGATACTCTCCAAATTTTCTGAAGAAAATTCTGAAGCATTAATAAGTCCTCCCATTGTAAGCTTTTTAACTTTATTGACCTAGCGTTTATTATAGATGACTACATGGTCCAACACATTCTTGTATGCTCCAAACGAGTAAAATTACCTCTTACATGAATATAAGTCCCGCATTAGGGGACTTGGAGAGTATGCGGCAGTGAAGATCTTGGTCCTTCCTAACATATGCTTTACAAGGGTATAGTAAATAGGCATCATCTATGGCAAAAATTCTCCACTTGAATCACTTATCCCTTGATATTTCTTTCTTCAATGGAGGTTCTTTAATTTGGATTCCCATATTCTATGGTCTTCCATAGAATACGATAGGTCCTTTCATTTGGATTCCTGTATTCTATGGTCTTCCATACTTTTGATTTTGATTTTTGGGTGAAAAAGGAGTGGCTGATTGTATTACTCAAAGGAAACACAACAAAAAGTACAAATGTTCAACAATAGGGGTCATGGGCTACAAGACCTTCAGTCTTACTAACACTAGTTGTGAGGCTCTTGCAACATAAGTCATCTTCTAGTTCTTGTCTTGTATGGAGTCTTGCCTTGTAATCAAGCCACACTCTTGAAAAGCACTTGCCGTGCCCATAACAAGTTTGCAAGACTCCCCTACCACGATCTTGCCTAGTCGTGATGGAGTCCGTGATGGAAGGTATTGTTACTTCTTTACAAAGCATCTAGCAGCAAATCCAAGAGCTTCAAGAAAGTAATGCAAGGCTACAAGCAAAGCAACCACAAGCTTTAGGCGTAGTTGTGCAAGACCTACAATGACAACTTCAAGAAATTCAAGGGACAAGCCTACATCAAGATAGAAATCCATCAACTACTCGCAATCTTCATGATCAACATAAGAAAGAACCAAAGGTTAGTCTTCTAGAGAAATTTGATGGCACGAGGTCAAAATTCAGAGGTTTTCTCCAGCCGGTATGATTGTTTATACATAGACGTCTTCAAAGAGCTCTTGTTAAGGTTCATGAATTTCATCTTCAACACCCAACCATGCCAAGGCCTATTCAAAAGCACACCACTGACCTTCATGGAACTCGGTGCTAGAAGGGGGTAATGTAATAGACACTCAAGCAAGGACAGCCCTTGGTTTGTATGCAAGTTGGGATAGCCCCTGGTTCCATGAAGTTTCTAGAAGATTCTAAAATATTCTAGAATATCCTAACACATACATGCATGAGCTAATGCCAGCATGCTATGTGCTAGTATGCATGTCTTGCCATGTGTCAACGTGCATCTCATGCCATGTGGCATCCTCTTGTAACGACATGTGTCCGCCTTAATCTTCCTCGACTATAGTATAAATAGGGGTAATGGGCTACAAGCCCTTTAGTCTTGCCAACAACAGTTGTGAGGCTACTATGACGTAAGTCATTTTCCAATTCTTGTCTTGTATCGAGTCTTGTCTTGTAATCGAGCTATGCTCTTGTGAGCATTCTCTTGCAATTGAGTTCTCTTTTTATAATCGAGTTATCTTACAATTAAGTTCTAGTTCAATTTCTCTTTCAAGTTCTTTTCTTGTAAGTTGTGAGAGCAACCTCCCCCAGCACTTGCCATACCAGTAGAATACTGGGACTTTCCGGTTGAGCTTATTCTCTCTCTCTCTCTCTGTCTCTCTCTCGCTCCTCTTTTGTGCTCCTTTTTGGGTCTAAGAGAGGGTGTTGAGAAAGAAACCACATCATTCAATACATTTTTCCCTCCATTCCTATTTTGGTTTCCATTTATAGCCCCAAAAAGGCTTTATGGGTGCCTTCCAAGAGAATCAGGGCACCACCCGAGAGACTTTAATGGGTGACACTCTAGACAATCTATGCCTATATATATGAGACTCCACCCATTCATTCACCCAACCCACATTCATTCCTTCCGACGTTCTATCACTCTCTTCCTCCACTGTTTGGTCACACCCCACGTGAAGGATATTGCAATTCATGGTCTACATCTCTCTGCACCATGCGCCCTATCTTCCACACCTTCCACGCCCTATCTCTCTGCACCATGTGCCCTATCTTCCACACCTTCCAAGCTGCATTTTGGGCTGCAAATTCTCTTCCTCCACATCGCGACCATCTCCACCATCTAGCGTTGAATTGCACCTACGTTTTTGGCTGTAGATTCTCTTCCTCCACCTAGCGCCCATCATCTCCATTTGGCATCAGTAGGTACCTACATTTTTGCTGCCAAATCGCCTCTCTCCACCTAATGAGAGTGCTCTTCACTTGGCATCAGCCTTTTAGGCTATGTTTCGTAGTCTGACACCTCCCTGGCATTTGCAACCGCTCTAGCAAGCACCTGCTAGCTCAGACACTTGTGTTTTTGTAGTTCCTACTCCATAAAGGGCTGGATTTCCTCACCTCGCACGCCGTTCTATTGATCCTCATCTTTTGGAGTATGCATTCGTAGCCAGTGATCATCTTCCTCAACTCCAATGACATCTAAGGACTGCGTTCTACTCCCTCAATAGTTGTCTTCACCAAGACAGTGGAGCCATCTTCAAAGCTTTGGCTCCACTATATCAACTTTGTTCACTTAGCATGATTCAGTGCTCATCTCCTTCTTCTGTGTTTTTTGAGTTTCTCTTCTCTCTCAATGTTTGCCGTACATACTCTTATGTTTCCCCCTGCAAACCCTACTATCTCTCTAGTTTGCTTTCACAGCAGTCATTTCTTGACACTTGTATGCTACTAGATCGAGTAGAGTTAAAACTTGGGTGTACATCCCACAAGGATTTCTATTAGTAGCCAATTAGTTAGGCTCTACAAGGTAGAGATACATGATATGATGTTCATCATCAAGGTCGGCTCATGTGCAATGAAGGGCTTGGAGGCTTTACTCAATTGCCAAATTTTGAAGCCTAGTGTATCATGATCGAAGGTATGAGAGACTATTAGCAACTCCATAGGGTGGGATATCTAGAAGATCCACTACCAGTTGATTTTCACTAGTGAGAGCCTCTCGATATATGCCACCTTGGCTATCCATCATGCACTCCCTTGGAGATTGTTGGGAGCAGCTTCAAGGCCTCCACATCAACGGAAGTTTCAACAACAATTCCTTTACATTGGGGTTGTACTAGCCTTTTCTTCACTCTACACGACTGCAAATCCCAATAGTGTTTTACTCCTCTACCATGACTTCTTTCTCCAGCCCTCCCTAGACTACCCTAAGAGGTCATATATATGTATGATTGGAGTTGTTATCTGTGGAGCAAGACAAGGGAAGTGATAAAACAGATAACTCCTAGGGAGCAATGGGTGGATAATAGTCACGTCTCTCAGTGGAGCGGATTGTGGAGTTGAAGAGGAGTTGAATACTCTCTCTCTCTCTCTCTCTCTCTCTCTCTCTCTCTCTCTCTCTCTCTCTCTCTCTCTCTCTCTCTCTCTCTCTCTCGTAGACTAACGATAAGACGATATCCAATAATCACTATCTCTCGATGGAGTAAACTGAGAACTAGTGTTTGGGAAAGCCACTGCACCCAAAAATGGGTTGGGAAAACCTCTGTAGTGCATTGCGGTAGTCTCGAGGAGTTTGTGGTGAATGATGATCCTCCTTTTGCTTGTAAGGACTTAGTGCGCATTAGATGTATCTTATTGCCTTGAGCATAATGCTCTGATAGCTGATGTAGAACAATCTTTGTGGTCAAGAAGGGAGGTGTGGCACCAAGAGTGCCTGGTGGTAGACGTGCATACTCCGGTGGTAGATGTGCAAAGGTGGAAGTTGACAATCTTCGGTGGTATGATTGTTCTTGTTGTAGTAGGAGCACCTAGTAGACTTTCCATTTGTTAGGGGAGAAGCCATGGTAACCATGTGTAAACCTAGGAATGGGAGAGTGGGAGGGAGAAGAAGAGAAGGGTCTCTCTTGATGATGCAGCTGGAACAAGGAGGGAAATCAAAAGATGATATTGAATTGCAACCTGTCTTTGCGGTCTCTGATGCAGAGGATCTTTGTGATTCTTTGAGCACCTTTGGCCCTAACAAGAAATGAGGTATGCTTTGATACCATGTCAAAATATGATTGCTATGAAAGCAAACCAAAGATAGAGCAGGGTTTGCAAGGAGAAATAGTGAGTGTGTACAATGAGCACTGGGAGAGAAGAGAGATTCAGAGAACATAGTAGAAGAAGATGATGAGCATTGAATGATGCACACGAACAAAGCTGATATAGTGGAGCAGAAGCTTTGAAGATGACTGCACTATCCAGGTGAAGGACAACTATCGAGGGATCGGGACGCAATCCTTGGATATTGTTGGAGGTGAGGAAGATCACCGGCTATGAATTGGTACTCTAGAAGATGAGGATCAATAGGGCAGCCTGCTAGATGAGGAAATCCAATTCTTGATGGAGCAAGAACTGCAAAAACGCAGGTGTCCGAGGTTACACGTGCTTGCCAGAGTTGTCGTTGATGCCAGGAAGGTGTTAGACTGCAAAACATGGCTTGAAAGGGTAACGCCAAGTGGAGAGCACTATTGCTAGGTAGAGAGAGGTGATATGGCAGCAAAAACACAAGTGCCTGTTGATGCCAAATGGAGATGATGGGCACCAAGTGGAGGAAGAGAATTTGTAGCCAAAAGACGTAGGTGCAATCTGACGCCAGATGGCGGAGATGGTCTCCAGGTGGAGAAAGAGAATGTGCAGCCCAAAATGCAGCGTGGAAGGTGTGGAAGGTAGGGCACCTGGTGCTGGGTGAGATATGGACGAAGAACTACAATATCCTATGGGTGGGGTGTGAGCAGCAGTGGAGAGGAAGAGAACGTTGGAAGGAATGAATGTGGGATGGGTGGATTCAATGCTTTGTATATAGGCATAGACTGTCTAGAGTGTTGCCCATTGAAGTCTCTTAGGTGGTGCCTGGGCTCTCTCAAAAGGTGCCCAAAAAGCCTTTTTGGGCTGTAAATGGAAACCAAAATAGGAATGGAGGAGGGGAAAATGCACCGAATGATGTGGTTTCTTTCTCAAAAGCCCCTCTAAGGCCCAAAAAGGAGCACAAAAGAGGAGTGAGAGAGAGAAAATAAGATCATCCGGGAAATTCCAATATTCCACCTATAAGGTAACCTGTAGTGAAGAACGGTGATAGAACATTGGAAGGAATGAATGCGGGATGGGTGAATGAATGGGTGGAGTCAATGCTGTATATATAGGCATAGACTGTCTAGATTGTTGCCCATTGAAGTCTCTTGGGTGGCGCCCTGACTCTCTCATAAGGCACCCATAAAGCCTTTTTGGGGCTGTAAATGGAAACCAAAATATGAATAAAGGAGGGAAAAACGTACTGAATGATGTGGTTCCTTTCTCGAAACCCCCTCTTAGGCCCAAAAAGGAGCACAAAAGAGGAGTGAGATAAAGAGAATAAGATCAATTGGAAAATTCCAATTCCAACAAAAAGATAACCTGTAATAAAGAATAGTAGACATGATGAGCTGATAGGACCTGAAACTCAACCTTGGGAGACAAGCCACAAGCTCTGTTACTCCATGCTGGAAGGTATATGTAGGCCTAGCCACCAAGCCAGGGCTGAAACATACAAAGCCCTGAACTAGGAAGAACTTGTAGATCCTAGATAGCATTGGGAAGGAAGGGGAAGGGGAATGAATGGGTATGATGCTCAGCCGTTTGTCAAACATGGCAAGCGTCTCAATGATGAGTCTACTGTTGCCCCAGAGACCCATGTCTTGGGGGATTCTCCACCTCTCTCTTATGCTTAGGTGGCTTCTACTTAGCAGGATTTGCTAGACCCAAATTTGAAACAGTTACTTGAGTTTGCAAACTCTCTTTTGGAGAAGTATGTTGAGCACAATCATCGAGTGATTCTTGCCTACAGGGAGGAAGAGATTTTGGATACACAGATCAATACTCAGGAGGTTCTTCTCTTATCTTCTGCTTTTCATGTACAAGTTGTCATTCTCTTCTTCACTAGCCGGTTCCTGTGCTA